>NW_020438942.1:577466-583985 GCF_000699045.2 Agrilus planipennis
ACGGCATGTTTCAAAATTGCTAGTCATCGTAATTTCATAGAAGCGTACATTCATTTCGAACAAACAATTTTCCAGGCCGACGTTAGCAGCTTGTTTCGCTAAAATCGTATGGGACATCACGATGTGTATTCAACCGCTTATTATGAATGCTGCATAAAAAAACACGAAAACTTATTTTAAATAACATTTTAATTCTCACCTTTGTTAAATCAACTGTTGAGAAAGTAGCATCGTAAACACGACAGCAAGTAATTCACATAAAACGAATGTGAAGTTTGACGCAAGGAAAATTGCCACTTTACTAAATGGGAATGTTAGAAAAAGATTGTTTTATATGTAGCAATCTTCAGTAGGTCTGATTTAATTAATTAAATGAGTGAAATTTAACTTTATTTAGTCCAAACGTATATTAATCAGAAAAGTATTGCTTTAAACGTCAAACTTTTGCTCCAAACTCAATTACAGAAACTGCTTATTTTACATTAATACTCTCTCGAACATTTTGTGGAAAACTGCACGCCCTACAAAGATAAGCTGAACTTTCCGCGGAATAGCATCCAGACATGATAATTTTCAGAGTATGAATTGAACATATTTTATTATAGGGCAGCATCATGTTATGAAAAATGCAAAATACTTTAGAGGAATACTTATAAATAGCTTAACCCATTGTTTCATGTAAATTGTGAAGGAATACAAGTCCATTAAATAAAATTTAAAGCCTTTGAAGGGGTTACGCATTATTATTTTTAGAAAGATTTGGAGAATTCGATTAGTTTACGACAGTTTTTAATGAAGCAGATTATATTTTCAGTTATAGACGTAATTGGAAAAACGTCTTCCATACTTTCACTGTATTAATATCCAACCTTTAAACGATCATTGTACTTACAAAAAAAAGGCCCTTGTGAGTTTTCGCAGTAGGTATTATTTCACAGATAACTTATCAACAATCCAATTTACGTAATTGAAATTAACAAAAATTGGAAAATCGCAAATAGCCAGGCACTCAATACGTTTTATCACTAGTACATTGTTTAGATTAAAATTGTTCTAAATGTTTTATGGAGATAAAAATCTCACATTCCTCTACAGGAGCAAACAACGAAAAATTATAAGTACCTATCTAATTTAATATCTACACATGTTTTTCGGTTTTTTGTAATTTATGGTATTATCAGTAGTACTTTTAACTACTTACCACTTGCAAGTGGGTAACTGTCAATCTAATCAACAAATGTATGTAAAAAATTAAGAGCCATGAGTAACCAGCAAACAGCAGCTTGAATTCTTATAAAAAAAGTAGTGTGTAATCGATTAAAAAATTAATAAATATAAGTTTTTATTTTTGATTATAACTGTAAAAGAATTATTATTAAGTACAGTAGCAATTATTTATTGAAAACAATTAAAAAATAGTGCCTAACCGAATGTTAATTTAAAATTTTCATCAGTCGACTGGTAGGTAATAAATAATAGTAGCAAAATATGAAACGGTTAAAGCAAAGCAAAATATTATGTAACGCTTTTGTGTAGATACTTACCTGCCAAATATAACGGTGACTATCACTACTGTTATGATAATGAGTTACTAAATATATCTTTGTATTCACAATAGGTTATTCTTCACTTACAATTAGTATGAATTTCATACGAATATTTTATGGCTTACTCTGCTTTGCTACTGGATGAAAACAAAACAATTACATATGACTCTTAAGGAATTAAAATGGATTGCCACGATCTGTAGCACTTTTACATCAGCGATAATTCAATTAGGATTTCTCATTTTATACAATTTATTTCACTCGTTTGGAGTTGTTTTAAGGCTAGATAAAGACAATCTCTTAGATGTATTTGTTGGTAAAATACAGCTCAATAGGAAATTACGACAATATACTTAAATTTCAACTGTAAGCTACATTGGCCAGACAAATCGCACTTTCAATAAACGTATAAAAGAACACAAGAGAATGTTTCAAGTAAGTGCAACCTTCAATTAACTAGACTAAACTTTAGAAACAAGGTTTTTACAGTTTTCTCCCTGATATTAAAGCCTATGAACTTTTAATAAATAACCTTTGTAACTATAAAAACCTCATGTCCTTAATTGAAAAAAATTTTTAGAGAAATTTAACAACTACGTACTTTTTAATTTTTCGGTACCATTTTATAAAAATAATTCGTGTAAGACCTCCATTTCAATATGACTTTACCTTTACTTTAGCTTTTAGATTATTATGTACATTAGGGATTAATTTTCTTTTATAAATTGGATACTAAGTGCTCTTTGGTAAATAGTAGAACTGAAAAATAATGTTAAAGTATCTCAATTAATTATCGTCAGTACTAATATATTAGCTTGCTGTCAATTATTTACATGTAAATTTTCAAGGAAGCGGTTATAGCGTTGTTTATGAGAAGTTAATGTAGTTGTTCATCATTTTAGTTGTACACACGCTTGCCTGTACACATAAACGTGGCAGATATCGTTGGTAATATTGGCAATTTGTGCGACCATGTAACAGAAAATCTAAGTGAAGTTTAAGACCACGCGGTTTCCCGCCGCCATCGTTCATCTATCTCTCTACTATAGCTTCTAACACATAAATACTAATTGCGGTACCGAACGGCATGTCTTGCATTGTAATTATTAATTATATCGATGAGGCAACATGACGGTAAAGCACCTTGAGTTCGAAGAAGACGAACTTTAACTCCTTTATCACAAACTTAATAGCCCAATGGTAGTGGTTTCCACAGACACCACTGTTTCCCCTCAATTTAATATTTCATATGCCTTGACTTATATTGAGTCACTTTATGTTACCTAAGTGATTAAACATAAGGTATTCCATCGACCCGGAGTCGAACCCGGGCCGACCGGATGGTAGACTAGCTTTCTAACTAATAGGGCTGGGGATCCAATCAACAACTGAGTAGGAAGGGAATAGGTTTGAAAGGCATCATCTCTAACAAGACAATGATCAAATCAGAAAGAAACTGACAGACAACAAGTAAAACAACTTCTTATCTTGCTTAGAGATACATGACAAGAAGCTCACAAGGAAGATAAGAAAACTTACATACAAAACGCGACTGGACGATCACACATACGATTTATATGTAGACGAATGTATAAAAAGAATATGGGTAGGTAACAAAAATTTTGACACATATTTTTGGAATAATGACGAAAGTACTTTAAAAAATATCGCTGTTTCTTATCAACCTCAGTCAGTCTCGAATTTTCTAATCATATCCAGTTATCTCTCACTCATCCTCATCATATGATAAATAAATAAAATCTAGACATTATCAAACCATTTTTCATGTATATACCAATTTATCTAACTTTTTATTGTAATCTGATAACAACACGTAGGTTGATTAAGATACAACAGGAAAAAAATAGAACAGCCAATATTTATTCTTTAGTTATGTAAAAATAGGCATGGGTAAAAAAATTAGGAAAACTTATGTTGTCAACAATGTCCAAGTTCAACTAAAATCAACGGGTAAACATCAACACACAAAAACAGTAGTCCTTACTGTTGTTTTACACATGTATGTTAAATAAGAGAATTGGTTTCAGTATTTCAAGAAATTATTTTAAAAAGGACATTACCTTCCTAGAAACACAAATATGTATTGTTAAAGCAGAAGTACCTTTTACCTCAAAATAATTTGTATTTTGTTGTTTACCTTTCTAATAACTACCTACAATAACAGTTCCAGAACACTGAGGACTGCATTTAACAACGCTTTCGCTCCAATTGAATCCATCAGGAGATTATCTACTAATTGAGAAAAAGGAATGCTCAATGGGTAATAAAAATGACAATTTAAAACACCTGTCAACCTTAAATTCTCCAATTGCTAGGTAGTTACTGTACAGAGACATTAGATACCCCGTTGCAAAGTCGACGCATTAAGGCAGTTCTACTACATTTATTCCTGTTTTTCTGCAGTTATGATGTGGAATTGAATGTATATTACCACAAGCAACCCTAAAATATCAATTTTCTACGTTGGTGGAATTTACCTAAGCCTTTGTACAATTTTACTCGCACCAAAGAATCCCTAACATGCATTCCACTTAATTTCTGCTAATCAAAGATTGCATTACTTAATTACTAGACACAACGAGCAAATTGAAACAGAAACATACAGTTACTGTTACCTACTTGCTTGAGAAACAGTTGTAGACGTGTGTGTAGTTGGTTATTGCAGAACATAGATTGAGAAATCGATATAAAAATTAAGGCTTACTGTCAATGAAACAACAAATCATTAATCATCTTGCAGACTATTGACTGGCATTGTTGCTAAAGAATAAAAAAAACGACTTCGATCTTAAATAATCCTTCGATAGATTTATAGTAATTAGTCTAATTATAAATGCCGTTGATGTTTGAAGATCTTTAGATAAAATTAAGACAAATGAGAAAAGAAAGTAATTATATTATCTTATATTATCTGTAACTCCAATATTTTTTTGTTAGTTTGGTGTTGCTAACCCGAGATTCAAGTGCGGGCTAAATTGTCTCATTTTAACTCAAATTTCACTATTTCTTTAACTTTATTATGAACAATTAAATGATTTTTGAAATTTAGGGTGATTTTTCTTAAACAACAATAGAATTTCAACACTACTTTGAATAAAAAAAAAAATAATTTCTTGCTTTTCAAATCAGAAATATCAGAAAATTATATTTCATTTATTCTTAAGCTAAAATGATTGATTAATAACAGAGTCATGAAAAGTTCTATAACAAAGAAAGACATCTATGATAACAAAAGAACGTTAGGTTTGAGATAGCGGTAGTATTCCTTGAAAGCTGTACAAAAAGGAAACATAATCGTAGACAATCCCACAATCCGCTCTCACAAAGGGAAACAATTTGAAAAGATTTTAATTATATAGCGCGGCATATCTGCCTTGATACGAATAACGTTGGAGCATTGCATAATCAAGAGCTTTCATGTATGTGTAATCGTATGAATACATACATGTTCTTCTATTGACATTAACTTCAGAGGCAATTAAAAAAATGTGGAAGATGTATTGTTGCTTAAAATATTGTTAATGATCGACAAATTCGTGATTAATTTTGTTTGATTTTTCCATTTAGAAACGGCCCTTTTGTTTATATGTATAAATGCACCAAACAGGGGATAAACGTAATAAACGTATAAGTATATAGGACAAACAAGTAAAACCAGACTTAGAGAACATAAGAAATCCTTTACTAATAAAAAATGTAGTACTGAATTCTTCCAACTTAGTGTTATAACTAACCATAATTTTAGTAAAGAAAATAACTTTAGAATGAGTTTCAATAAAAGTACCTATAGGCAAGAAGATTTTGATCAATTTTGACAATTGACAATGACGGAATAGATGCGCGGTCGCTCATTGCGCAGCAGACCTTTGAATTTTTCTAACCTTTGTTAATCGTGACGTTTTTCAGAGCTATTCGTTTAGAGTAATGTTTTCACTTCTCTGTCTAATCTCTTGACAATTTACTTTCAGTGCGCCAAAAGAAATATAAGTAACCTTAATTATTCATGGCATTGTACGTCATATTCCATTACGTACTTCAAAATAGTCATAGATTGGTTGGTTAATAAAGTTGGTCAGTAAATTAACCATCAATACAACTGTATTTTATTTACAACCACTTTTTCGTGCCTTCATTTTCATTTGCATTCTAATTTGTTTTAAACCCATAATCGCCAGGCGAGCAAGTCCCTCGTGACCTATTTAGGTCAGGACCATATTTCCAATCCTAATGAAGAAGGCGAGATGAGAAATATCACGACTGATAATCGATTATTGTAATATTAAGGATCATTATTTTGAATATTGTTTTCGAATTTTAGCGAGCTACATGGAAACTTTGGTAGGTATTATTTTAATCTCTTTTTATGGACAGTAGACTGTTTCAAAAAAATCGATGTTTTTTTTTTCTTAATTATATCGAAAATCTTGTTGAAAATGGTAAAAAAAAATACTGTGAAAGTTAGAGCTCTTAATATTAATATTAAGAGGTGCCGCATCCTAAATTTCAGTTTCCCATTTAAATAACATGGGAACGACGTTCTCTTGGATTTTGGAATTTTTTAACTCTCGTTAGAGTTAATATTTTAAAATGATCAAAACAAATTTTTATACAAAATTTAACGCTCTACAAAAAAGGTCTCTTACAGTGTTTTGATATATTCATTTTTTCAAAAGTTATTTAACGTTAAAGTTGGATTGGTTTAAAATTTTTACATTTTTCTTAATTTCCGACGCAACCATCAACTTTATGGGAAAATTTTATGACACATTTTTTGTAGAGAATTTAATTTTCTATAATTTATCTCTCAAAAAGTTTTTGATATTTTTTGGAGATCATAAGTTACCTGCAAAAAACTGAAAATTTTTTTAAATAAATGTCAAGCAGTAAAATGATGCCCAGGGACTCTTAGAAGGACGAGCAATCCCCAATTTAACCATGGCCTCGAATTCTT
>NW_020438942.1:583993-598938 GCF_000699045.2 Agrilus planipennis
TTTTTTGCAGGTAACTTATGATCTCCAAAAAATATCAAAAACTTTTTGAGAGATAAATTATAGAAAATTAAATTCTCTACAAAAAATGTCTCATAAAATTTTCCCATAAAGTTGATGGTTGCGTCGGAAATTAAGAAAAATGTAAAAATTTTAAACCAATCGAACTTTAACGTTAAATAACTATTGAAAAAATGAATATATCAAAAAACTGTAAGAGACCTTTTTTGTAGAGCGTTAAATTTTGTATAAAACCTTGTTTTGATCATTTTAAAATATTAACTCTAACAAGAGTTAAAAAATTCCAAAATCCAAGAGAACATCGTTCCCATGTTATTTAAATGGGAAACTGAAATTTACGATGCGGCACCTCTTAATATTCACAGTATTTTTTTTTACCATTTTCAACAAGATTTTCGATATAATTAAGAAAAAAAATCATCGATTTTTTTGAAACAGTTTAATGGACAGTATCCATATCTTTTAAGAAACAAAAATACGAAAATTTATCAGTTTGGAAAAAGATTGAACATAATGTTGAAACAGTTTTGCAGCGTTAATAATTTTTTCGTGTTTAATTAAAAACTAAGTTTGTTCACTACGACTGGCTTCCTTCGTACAAACTCAATCTGCATACAAAATTGAGCATAATGACAGCCGATTACGATACTCTTAAATAATAAGCTCAACGCCGTAGAATTTAACTTGCATAACAATGCCATCGGTTGAAAATTTTATTGCCGTTGATACATCTACAATATGACCCCGAATTGCCCAACTGTGTTACTATCGACAATAATCAATCGACTGAATACAAATGATTATGTTTCGAATTCTGGATGACATCAGGATCCTTTTTGTAACCACATTAACGACTCACATGTACTGCACGAGCTTCCTGTAACGATTCCGACTATTCGCTACCTTACCAATATTTTGTTACACAGGTTTATTAGTTTGAACACAATAATTACATATTACTATTAATTGTTGCTAAGATAATGACTTGATTAAATCGATAATGTTTCCCTAATAGTAAACCTTGAAAGCTTATAGATGGGAAGAAAGATTAAAGGTGATGACGGTAAAAAATTAAAAGTTACTGTTATTTACCGATACACGTAAATCATTAATAATATTCATCTATATTTATACACGACTAAAACTAATTAGGGAAAAGAATTTGGCGAATAAAGAAGTAACGGACTATAAAAAAATATCCAATGTCAACACTGCTTTTTGTTTGTTTTTTTTCTTTGGAATTATCCAATTTGCGAATATGTTTTGTTGTTCTTGTAAAAAGGCTGAGGTTTCCAATGTTTGCACACTTAAAAAAAGAAACCGGTACTACTGCAAATATCTCAGAAGAGTAGTTATAAAGTTTTCCACAAACAGTTAATCCAACGTACCATATGTAAGACCATAAAGAGGGAAAATTAGTGTCATCAATAAAAATTTCCAAGTCGTTGGCTCTTGCGCATCAACCATAATAAAAATAGATTATCTAACGAATTCCAAAAATGATTTAAATTGACAACAGAATACTATTGTGAAAAATAATGAAAGAGTTGTTATTAGAATGAAAACCCTGAATTAAATGTAGTTCTCTCGAGGTTTTAAACATTCTGCACAATTGAGTAGAAGATCCACTAGAACACGATGCTACATAATTCCTGAACACAGAAAATGGAATTGGAAAAAAAAAATTCCTAACATCGTGATGCAACCATAATGGGACTTAAAATTGATACTATCATACCTACCTTCATCTTTTGACCATCTTTTTTTAATATGATAGTTTCTTCCAATCACCGAAATTACTACGAGATGATGTAGAAGATGTATGAATTATCGCCAAAACAACATACTGTTGTCTTATCTCAAAGAATAACCTGTACCAGAACAGATTCAAATAGTGAAATAAATAAATAACAATTAGTCAAATATGGCAGAAAATATTTAGTGTTTGACCTTGGTTTTTGTACAAACTGTTGATGCACGACTACAACTGCCTAATAACGATTACCAGTACACACACAGACACTCACATACGTGATAAACTTGGCGGTAATATACATGCATGTGCAAGAAATACCGTTTTTGAAAAATTGCGAATCGGCGATGTAGCTGAAGATGTTCTAGAGGTGCAAGGACTCGACGCTTCCAATTCTCCCACGCACCGCCAAGTCGAATCTCGCGCCCGCTTGGATTCACTTTCACTGGTTCATCCCAGGCCCTATATAAATATGTTGTGGCATATATTTTGCACTTTAGAAATCTTCTTCACTCTTTAGTGCTTTTGATAGTTGTAGGAACATGTGGTTTTCGTTTAACGTGGTGAGTGAAAATTTTCCATATAGCCAGTGCGCACAGTGTACAATCAAAGGAAATATTTAAAGATTACATAAAATCATGGTTTAATAATAATTAAAAGTGCAATTTTCTGTGGCAAATATGAGCTGAGCTAAATATATGGTTTTTATTTTAATTAAATTATTTTCCAATCTTTTAAAAGATTCATGCATTCGTTTGTTGGGTATTTTAGTTTTAATTACTATACGTTTATATAAATAACAGCAATTTTACTGACAATAATTACTGAATAACAAACAAAAACGTAAATTTGAAATGCAGTTAATAGTCTAAATATACGACAACAGTGACATACGCGTTCAGTCATAATTCATGTTAAAATAGGGTCAATAATAATGTAAATTGTATTGAATTGATTTCGAGTATAATTAAAATATTAACTATATTTGTAAATTTTGTCATTGATGATTTTCTTTTTCATCTTCTTTACTATATATATTAGTGTTATTTAACGTTATCTATAAAACATTTTACTATTAATCATGTGAAGTTTTATTTCCACCTTCAATTAATTAAAATGTTTTTGTGTTTTTCAGATTAAATCTACATTGATATGTCTCCTTATAAGTAGACTTAATGCGGAACGTAAGTTAAGTAAGTTTTATTAAAAATCCATTCCTACATCAGAATACTCTTCCAGCTCCAGTAGGATATCCCTCAGGAAGGCCTGGAGGGGGTTATCTTCCACCGGACTTATCAGGAGGAGGCGGTGGTACATCAGGGGGAAGGTATTCTCCCCCATCAACCAGTTATGGGACGCCTGCGGGTCCTTCATCATCCTACAATACCCCCGGTGCTTCTGCTCCCTCTCAGTCTTACGGAGCACCATCTGGTGGAACTCCATCCCAAAGTTATGGAGCACCATCTGGTGGAACTCCATCCCAAAGTTACGGAGCACCATCTGGTGGAGCACCTTCTGGTGGATTTGGAGGAAGGACGCCATCATCCTCTTACGGCGCACCGTCTGGTCAGGGAGGCTTTGGAGGTGGTTCTGCAGCTGGAGCACCTAGCGGATTATATGGTGCTCCTGCTTCTAGAGGAGGTGGTAGATCACAGGGTGGTTTTGGTAGCAATGCTGGTCCGTCATCTTCTTACGGCGCACCGTCAGGAAGAGGTCAGGGTGGTTTTGGAGGCAGTGCTCCTTCTCAGTCTTATGGTGCTCCTACAGGAGGATCAGCTCCTTCATCATCATATGGTGCTCCAACCGGAGGTTTCGCGGGGTCTGCTCCTTCCTCATCGTATGGAGCTCCATTGGGTGGAGGTCAAAGCAGTGGTGGAGGAGGTGGTGCACCCTCGTCTTCGTACGGAGCTCCATCAGGAGGTCAAGCTGGATTTGGAGGAAGTGGTCCGTCTTCAAGTTACGGTGCTCCTGGTGCATCTTCAGGCGGATTTGGAGGGTCTACACCATCCTCTAGTTATGGTGCGCCAAGTGGTCCATCAGCAGGAATTGGCGGCGGTGCTCCTTCGTCCAGTTATGGCGCACCAAGTGGAAGACCTTCATCAAGCTATGGTGCTCCAGGTTCATCTGGTGGATTTGGTGGAAGAACGCCATCGTCAAATTACGGAGCACCAGGAGGTTCGTCTGGCGGATTTGGTGGAAAAACTTCTTCATCAGGCTATAGCGCATCGGGAAGTTCGTCTGGTGGATTTGGTGGACGAACACCTTCTTCTGGTTATGGAGCCCCTAGTGGTTCGTCCGGTGGATTTGGCGGAAGTGCCCCTTCTTCAAGCTATGGCGCACCAGGAGGATCATCTGGCGGACAAGCACCTTCATCAAGCTATGGTGCACCAGGAGGTTCATCTGGCGGATTTGGAGGACAAGCACCTTCATCAAACTACGGTGCACCAGGAAGTTCATCTGGTGGATTTGGCGGACAGGCACCTTCATCAAGCTATGGTGCACCAGGGGGGTCATCTGGCGGATTTGGAGGACGAACGCCTTCATCTAGCTATGGTGCTCCAGGAGGTTCGGCAGGTGGTTCGTCAGGTGGATTTAGTGGACGAACACCTTCTTCTAGTTATGGGGCTCCTAGCGGTTCGTCTGGGGGATTTGGTGGTAGTGCACCATCTTCAAGTTATGGCGCACCAGGAAGTTCTTTCGGTGGATTTGGTAGGCAAACACCTTCATCAAGCTATGGTGCACCAGGGGGTTCATCTGGTGGATTTGGCGGACAAGCACCTTCATCAAGCTACGGTGCACCAGGTGGGTCATCTGGTGGATTTGGCGGACGAACGCCGTCATCTAGCTATGGTGCTCCAGGGGGTTCGGCAGGTGGTTCATCAGGCGGATTTGGTGGACGAACGCCTTCTTCCAGTTATGGCGCCCCAAGTAGTTCCTCCGGAGGTTTCGGAGGTGCTGCACCTTCTTCAAGCTATGGAGCTCCAGGTGGTTCTTCCGGTGGATTCGGAGGTGCTGCACCTTCTTCAAGTTATGGTGCTCCTTCTGGTGGTTTCGGTAGTGGGGCACCATCTTCTACTTATGGTGCTCCAAGTGGCTCATCTGGAGGCCAAGGCGGCGGATTTGGTGGATCTCCATCGCAGAGTTACGGAGCACCATCCGGTTCAGGTGGGCAAACCTATGCTGCCAATGGTGGTTACAGCTACTAAGAAAATTTTAATATCATTTTACCTATTACGTGTACATTTTATTAAATAAATTTTTTTACAAAACAAATGTTTTGCTGCAATATCCAAAACAAAATGACAAATAATTACTGGAAAGAACTAAAACGAAAACATTACTATGTTCAATAAATCAAACGAAGAAAACGTATGATTCTCTATTGAGATTCATTAGTTTTATGGATTATTCAATATAAAAAAAAAACTGCTGCCTTATTATGTATAACTGAATTAAATCATGATAGACGTAGAAAATAAAATTGAATTGGACAACTAAAGCTAGGAGTTAGCTGTCATTTAAAGGATAACTGTTTTGAAATGAAATTTGAAAAATTCTCAGATTAGAAATTGTAGTGGGTATTTTATATCTAAATGCGATAACATACTGAAGCAAAACAAGGATATACATCTAGTCACTAATTTGCTTATCTTACTTTTCTTTCTCAAAATTAAAATAGTTGGCCAAAATATACAAAGTGATGCTAAATCTCAATTAGAATTTGCATTAAAGAGTAATTGCAAACCATTTCTACTTCAATAGAAGAAATTTGATATTCCTATAACACATCACAAACCGAGTTAATTCTGAATTATTATATACAAAAAGCAATAATCACGCGTTTTAACAATAAAAATAACAATAAATGAGTATTTTGTTAATTAAATACGTCCCTTATATAACAGTAACAAGCATGGAACGTGTTTTACGTGCCTACAAGAATATTTCCGAGAAGATTCCTATCTGGCATTGAGAACGTGGTTGATAGAAGAGATAAGAATTGTTTCAAGATTCAAAAAAAGTTGCGTAGTAATATGCGTAAAAGAACACAATAGACTAATAAATGCCTTAACGCAAGCAATTTGTCTAACGTCTGCAATTGGACATGACCTACTTATCTATTAAATTGCCAAGAACAGGTGCCCATTTTGTATGTACGTTTATTTCATATGTTTTTGTGATTTTCTTCATTCTCCGCCGACAGAAAAATGGGACAATAAAAACTAACAGTCCTACAAATTTTATTAATAATAACTGAAACTCTATGACATAGAAAGCGTCTTCCTTACCTACTTAAAATGATTCATTGAACAATCTCAATAAATATGATGGAATAAGCCGAAAATATTTGTATGTTACGTATATAACCAGAGAAATTTATACTTTTCACCTACACCTGGGGACAAATAATTGAAACCCAGAAAATGTCCATTTTCGTGGCCTCAAGTTTCGAAACAAGTTAATTAAGTATTGATTTTATAAACGTGGACGTTAATTTTTGCTCAAGTAATGCTGATTAGAAAAGAAATATTTGTGATAGTATTTTAACATTTTCTTGTTCATTTATCACAGTTCTTTATACTTATAATCAATGATATAGTGAATGGAGTGAAAATCGCAAATTGATCCAATTTGTCACGGCAAGGTCAAAAAGCCATCAAATTAATAAAGCGAGAGTGTTTTCCAACATCCTACAGTGGAAGTTGGTAGAAGTTTTAGGGGAATTCATCATTGTATCTATACACTCACTACTAACTACTTAACTGCATTTGTATGTATTAAAAATGAAGTATTTTAATGAAGTACGAGTAATCTAATCACTTGTATAATTTCTGAAACCAATTATAGACTCAACTTCTGTAATAATTGTCAGATCGTGATTGGCAATTTGTTAGACGATTTGTTTCTTCATTCGACAGCAAGACAACGATCTTTTTTTTTTTGATCGTTCTGAAATATGCAGTTCCATTTTCTTCACCCAAATCGTCAGGCGTCAGTATTCATCCTAATTCGACATATTTTGGTGTTTGTCGTACAACCACACAAGGATTACTGAGCAAATTTAATGAGTTTTGGATTACAATTTATACTACTGTTTATTTTTAACAGTGGCAACATAAAAATTTATTACACTTCACTGATAAGAAGTTAAGTGGCCAAATCTGTTAATTTCTCGATAGCTCTGCTCAGGGTTACAGATAAATCATGAAGTACTTGTAGTCATTACTCTTAAAACACAAATAAATTTAAAATGCTCAAAAAGTTATGAGAATGTTCTTATCATTTACTCACTAATAATCAAGAGCTATCTAAAGCATAATATCACTGTTCAAACTTTATCTGAAATTATTTCATTATGTTTACATTGTCATAGAATCTTTAGCAGGAATTTTCTAAGTAAAAATTACCTCATGATGGATTTATTTCATTTAACATTCTAACTTCTTCAGTTGTGTAAATTGTCATTGAATGTCGTTTTCCCCAATGCAATAAATAATTTGATGTTCAAACTAAACCATTTAAGTAACTTAGAGAAACCAGCGTGGGTGCTGTAAACAATTCTGTTGACCCTCAAAGTTCTGGACGATGTTCAGAATGGTCATTCTAAAACAAACCTATTACGACCTGCTAATATTGGCTATTGCTATGGCTCAGTTACAAGGTCCAGTGTCTTCTCCCACACAAACCCAAATCTTTACCAAATTCACTTTCACAAGCCCATCGTCGACTCCTGACTATAAATATGTGCGAAATTTTTTTTTGCATCGTATTCCATCTCAGTCAGTGTTTTTCTAACCATTGGTGACGGTTCAGTGAAAAGAAATGTGGTTCCTAAAGCAAGTGGTAAGTGTCCAACAATTTAACGATGTTATAACAGAATGTGTAAATAATACAGTTACGTTTCTAATTCAATTTATCATAACAAATGCCATTATATAATCTTAAACAGATGTCAGATGGATATGTATTCAATAACACGGAAGAAAAATAATGAGGTGTTCTCTATTTCTAAACTTGAGAAATTTAAAATAGCATACCATTATAGGGAAAATAATATTAATCGTTATTGGCATTGGTCCTACTTTATTGTTGGGGTATTCAATCTTCATTTCTTTTTATTTTTTACAGCTTAGCGTGACCCTATTGTGCGCCTTGATCACGCATTTAAATGCGGAACGTAAGTTACTTCAATTAATTATTTGATGAATTGTACTTTGGGACGGTTATGTTTCTTTACTTTCCTTCTATAGCGCCAGCAGGATATCCTTCTGGAGGACCACAAGGAAGCTACCTTCCACCATCGGGTGGTGGCTCATCTGATACCGTTTCTGTAGAAGCCCGTTCCTCTGGAGGACACGGTGGATCATTCGCAAGATCTTTTAGTGGAAGCAGCAGTGGAGGTGGATTCGGTGGTGGTTTCGGAGGCGGCTTTGGAGGAGCGAGCGGACGTAATGGTGGAGGTGCACCCTCATCTTCTTATGGTGCTCCCTCATCTTCCTATGGTGCTCCATCCAGCCGATCAAGCGGTTTTGGAGGATCTGCGCCATCATCTTCCTATGGAGCCCCGTCCGGTAACTCTGGTTTTGGAGGAGGTTTCGGAGGTGGCTCGGGAGGTGGTTTTGGAGGTGGCTTTGGAGGAGCACCCTCTTCATCCTACGGTGCTCCGTCCGGGCGATCTAGCGGTTTTGGAGGATCTGCACCATCGTCTTCTTATGGAGCGCCATCCGCTAACTCTGGCTTTGGAGGAGGTTTCGGAGGTAGCTCGGGAGGTGGTTTTGGAGGTGGCTTTGGAGGAGCACCCTCCTCATCTTATGGTGCTCCGTCTGGTCGATCAAGCGGTTTTGGAGGATCTGCACCATCGTCTTCATATGGAGCCCCATCCGCTAACTCTGGCTTTGGGGGAGGTCACGGAGGTGGTTCAGGGGGTAGTTTTGGAGGTGGATTTGGAGGAGCACCCTCCTCTTCCTACGGTGCTCCATCAGGTCATTCTGGTGGTTTTGGTGGATCTGGACCATCATCTTCCTACGGAGCTCCATCTGCTAATTCTGGCTTTGGAGGGGGCTTCGGAGGTGGTTCTGGCGGTGGTTTCGGAGGTGGCTTTGGAGGAGCTGGTGGACACAGCGGTGGAGGCGCACCCTCTTCTTCATATGGAGCTCCTTCAGGAAGATCTCAAGGGGGACAAAGCTACGACTCCAACGGTGGCTATTCTTACTGAAATTGTTTTAGTAATAACAACAATTTTTGTACGTCGCCAAAATAAACCACTTTAAGTAAACAGTATTTAATTATTTCATTCTTTATTTTGATTTTACCTACAACATACAATAATTGCAATATATATATTTTTTTATATGTATATATAAGTACAATTAGAATTAGATCTATATACATCGACAGTCTCTATATTTGATATGTACGTTAGTTTACAAAGTTGTGCTAATAACTATTAAACAATTAGAATTGACTAAGTGTGTAACGGAGTTGTAGACATTTTTTTTATATAAAACAAAATTCTACAGAACAACTTCAATATAAAAATAGTAAGTATCTACAACCTTGTAAATAAATATCGCTCATTCTGGAGATACTTACACTATACAACAATATCAATATAAAACATTATTTATATTATGATCGCAACTGAAATTAGTCTTTCAAATATAATCGTCAAGCATCTCTTACTCAACAAATTTCTTTCAGCACACGTTTTCAACTTAGCTAATTGTGGCTGAAAGGAATTAGTTTTACTTTAATTTGATGTAGGTACAACAAAATACTATAATTTTTTTCCGATAAATTCAGGAATAGACGTTAAAAGCTCTGGGTGCTAGTATTTTATTTAGTCTACATTAGATTAATTTAATAACTATTTACATGTAATATGGGTACCTAAGGGTCATAAGAGAGTTATTGAATATTCTATAATAAGAGATATGATGTGTTTTGTATATGTTATGATTCGTGAGCGACCAATTGATGACATAAGAGTTTTTCACTTTTTCTGTTTACTTAAGAAGCAATTATTCAATTTAGATTTGAAAGTTGTTTAGACATAGGTGTACGTATGACTACCGGTAATGAGGTACTAATAGTCAACATGCAGATGTGTATGGTAATAATAGCTAAAAGCAAACGTGAGATCGAGTTCTAAGTTTTCCCTCTCAGACAGACATCACCTCCTTTCGTAATTTGTTTATTCATTTCGAAATTAATATTTAGGATGCAAAGGCTACGCGTTACAGACAACAATAACTTTGTTCATTTAAATAAATAAAAATTTCTTTGTACTCACATTAATGAACCGTTAATACGTATTCTTGAAGATTCAGTATCTATTATTTTTTGTCTCATTGTTTAGGCCTTATTTCTAGTATAAACTGTATATTGTCAAAAAGTACATTTAAATATAGAGATTCACCATGAAATTGTAGAATTAGACCGGTATTAATCCAACGCCAGGCTTTCGGTTAGATTAATTAATATTCGCAATGTTTCAATAGAAACTGCCGTATTTAGGTTTGGTACCTGGGTAACTTTAATAAGTTTTATTGAACTGTCTAATAAATATTATTTGAAATAAGTCTCTCAGGGCTGAAAGGACATTAAATTATGTCAATTCACACCAACATTTCGCCAATGGTAAAATACTTCTAGTAATCAAAATGGAGAATTACTTGATAGAAAACTTTTTGCAGTTTCCATTTTTTTGAGTTCTGAAACAATCACTTATCTACATATAGGAAAAAATTTAGTTTGCATCCTCCTGGGATTTTCTTATAACCTTCATAAATTGCGAAAACTTTTTTAAAATCACATCTTCAACAACAACAACAACAATAACAACATTAACATCGATAGGGATCAACAGACAAAACTTTAATACCTTTTAACGTCCATTCCAAAATTAATTTTATCTTCATTCATTTTTATTAAACAGAAGGACAAATTGATATGTATCGTTTCATTTTAGGACACGTTTCATGATATGTATGAGTTTAATACTTGGGTACTTCCATTCGCCTGATCTATTTGCAGGATATAATTTGTGACTACACGCAACTATCAGAGCAAAAGTTCTTCTAGAGTTAAAGTGCTGTTTGCACTTCGGCAGGGTTTGTGTCGCTCCTAATACCACCGCCACTACTACCGATCAAGCTGTTATTCCTTTCAACCTCCGAAGCAAGGATATCATCGTCAGGTTCAAGTGCCGGATTGATTCTGCCGTTTTTTTCATCTTTCCCAACCATCGTCGCTGCCCCATAGCTTTTGGCATTCCCTGAGGCCATGACAGACATTTGTTCACCATCTTCGGAAGGCTCACCGACCCTTTGGATGTCCTCCGGGATGTTCACTATGCAATGAAATATGTCGTACCTAGGCGCTACTTTGCCAGACTCAAACAACCATTTCATCAGCCATGAAACAGTTATTAATGTTATCAAGGATATCAACATGGCCATGGTTTTGAATGGGAACAGCTGAAGACCTTCTTCAGCGTCATATCCCGGATAGTATATGAAAGGTTTCAAGAAGAGTTGTGGCTCGCCTCCCGATATCCTCACGAATAATCCCATAATATAAGCAGCTAAACTACCATAAGTATTGCAATAGTTTTTAAAATGAACTACCATGAGCAGTTGTGGAAAGAGTATGACATAAACGAAGTCAGAACACATCGACCTAAAGAGTGTGGTGAATTAAAGCTCTATAGAAACATTTAGACAAATTTCATTACCATAATCCGTAGATTGAAGGAATGGTCAAAGCCATAATGGTGGCCAACACTCCTACTATAAATATTCCAACCCTCATGACCCATATTATTTCCATTTCTGAAGCACGCTGTCGTATCATCAACTTGTAAATGTTCCTTGCGAACATAGAACTTGCTGATAGTACACTGGAATCGGCTGAAGACATAACAGCAGCTGAAACTGCTCCCAATCCGAAAAACGAAACAAAACTGGGGGTAAGGAATTGAAGCACCATGGGAAGAATTTTACCAACTTCTTCTTGAGTTAATGGATAAGGGCCAGTATAAGCTGTTTCATTCCATTCTATAGCAAAAGATTTACATTATAATTGAACAGCGTTAAATTTTGAAAGGTTGTAGTATGAGGCAAGAGCGTGTATGTCACTTACCGGTGGCTTTCGCTATGGCTCCTATGAGAACTGAAGGAATAGCCATGATAAAACATCCAAAAGCTGCTACATATGACAACAGTTGTGCTCTGTAAGCTGATTTACTAGAGAGTACCCTCTGGAAGTACACTTGCCATGGTATGCCACCAAATATCAGCAGAAGTTCATTGTCAATATAATACCAGATCTTTTTCGATTCTACTTCTCCGATCCAATCGACATCCATAGAACCCAAGGGCTTCACATGTTCATTCAACCACGCGAATGGTATACATAACCACAGCCCAATAAAAATACAAAACAGCTGTATGACGTCCGTGTAGGCTACAGAATAAAGTCCCCCAAAAAGGGTATAAAACACTGCAACGCACGCACTGAAAATTATACTGGTTCTGTGGTCCATGTCGATAACAACTGTGAGTGTTGCTCCTAAAGCTGCCAGGATTCCTGCAGCCCAGAAAACTTCACCGCACAAAGCCGGTAGGAATAGAAGTCCACCCATTCGTTCTCCAAAGCAATCTTGAAGAGGATCCAACATTGTGACGTAACCTTGCTTTCTCATTTTGTTTGCGAAAAATATACCACCAAATACTAAACTAAGGGCGTAACCAAAAGGTGCTTGACACCAAATCAAACCTTGACTATACGTGGCTTCCGCTGTCCCATTTATATATCCTCCACCAACCCATGTAGCTTTAAAATGAAAATAAGTACAGAAACTTTGACATTCTAAGCGAACACCTATTAGCAGAAGTCTGCGGAAGTTGAAGCAACTCATAAAGGAGATCAGCAAATAGCTCCAGCTTGTAAGATATTTGATTACCTGTCATTGTAAATATTCCCACGAACAGACCAATGTTTCGCCCTGCAAGCATAACTTCCTCCTCTGAATTATTTCCTTCTTCCTTTTTCCTTGCTGCCCAAATACCAACGATCAAAATCAAAATATAAAAAATGATGATGGATACAACGCCGCCGATATTGATCATCTTGCTAGTTGAGATGATTTGGGTACAAACTGTAACAGTAAATCACAACATAAACAAGCGCTTATGTAACGATGACAAATCGATAATTTCGGAAAAGAACAAAGCACCAAATTTATTTTTAAACAGCAGTGTTGGTTTCTGTTTGCTATTACTATTAGGGTACCTTCACAACTACATTACATGTCTATGAAGGTAATTTATAAAAATAATGGGAAGGAAATGAAAAAATGGATTTCTTATTCATATCTTCAAAGGAAAATAAACAAGTGTTGTTACAGTAAAGGGCAATTTTGTGAAAATTGATTGAAACACATTTCCAAATCATCAGTATTTCGGAAAGATATCTGTAAGAGCATATAAAATTCATAAAAATGATTCAATTTTGATAGATAGATAGCAACTGCCATGTGTGCTTATAAAGTACCTATTTTAGTAAAAAGAAAAAATACTCAATGCCGATTGGCAGAACACATGTTACTTTAGATTTGAATGTCAGAAATCAAGAACCAGATGGCGCATGCGCATTTCTCCTTGATGTTTCAAATTTAAGGAAATGGGTTTGAAGTAAAAGTCAAGGTGATGTAATATAGAACAGATATCCACAAAAGAATTCAAAAGGCATTGATTTGTAAATTTCCCAAACGTTTCAAAAAATCCAAATTGCCAATTCAGGAGAGTGATGATGATGTAAAACTGATCAAAACAGTCTCGGAAAGGGTTTTATTTTTTGGATCAACAGAATGGAGTACATATCTGATTAAGTAGTTTACTTACAAAATCAACAGTTGGGATTCGATGATTGAAACTAACAAGATTATTTACAGAGGTACCTAAAGGATTATTGTTTTGTTGATGTCGTACTACAAGTTTTCGTAGAGAATTGTTGACCGAGGAAAAGAGCAGCAATCGCCCCAACGAAGGGAGGTTTTCTGCGAAGGGCTGTTCCTTGTTCTAAACCGTAGTCCACACATGAGCGCGTTTTGGACTCATCAAAAACCTAGCTCACGGTACGTAATTATAAGGAACGAGGAGGACAATGGCACGACGGTACGAGTCCTTCGGTATCACGAAAAGGACTACGTTGTTGAAGGATTGTATTGATCATCCCGGTTGATGTCAGCAAGGCGCAGGACCTTATTGGGTTGCTATTCTTGGAGCAGGTTCTCCCAACCAAGAAGTCCGAAGTGGATGATGAGTTTGTGTTCGCGCACCCTGTTTACCATTGGCGATGGTCGATCCAAAGGCCTCCTTGCACACCCACCTCGTACGAAGGATTATGGTCGCCCACGCTAACGAAATCGATACATCATTTTAACAAATACGTATCTAATGTAATATACACACTTTTACCACCAGGTCAAGTGCATGGTACTTAAGCCTATTACATACGGCGATTTTTTTCTGCCTCCGTCAAGAATAAAAAGTCGAAATCTCAAGAATTCAAAGTCACACTTGAATCACTGTCTACGATCGTCTATTCGCTCTCTTCACTGAAAACGGATGCTTGATGTGTCACAAAATTATATTATGAGTTCTATTTTGTAAACACAATTATAATTTTCAACAAAACGTACAATATATATTGTCATCTATTTACTACCAAAGATGGCATTGTTTTAAACCCTTTGTGATTATAAATATAGACATATTACTAATTGTGTTAAACTTGGTAACAGAAAATCTTACAACATTTAAACGCTTTAAAGGATATTAATAATTTTTAGTTTTACAATTTACAACCATGTATAGTTTCGTATTAAATTATGATGGAATGCCTATCAGCAAGAAAATAATTCCAGTTACATATACAAAAAAGCGTTTTAACATTCTCTGAAAAAATCACAATTGATTTGAATTAATAATACAAGTATGTTTGACGTAAATGATTCATTTCAAAACATGTTTTCCTTTTCGTTTGGTGGAATAGAATCGGTTGTTTTAATTTTTGATTACGGTGTTTATCGATTGTTCTAGATTTTACAGTTACTTATTTATATTTAATTATATTTATTTCTGTATCAAATCTGTTAATTTCTCGATAG
>NW_020438942.1:601884-616051 GCF_000699045.2 Agrilus planipennis
AAGCCTGCTATCACTATTCCAAGAAAACCACCAGGTATTGATACATGTCAATTGGAGAAAATCTGCATTTATGAAGCTAGCACCATTATCACATTCGAATTACCACAAAAAAATGTCCTATCAAAGATATACTTTCTGATCCTTTTTGTCTCCAAAAGACATGTTCTTCGATAACCAAAATTTTAGTGATTATGTATTACGATAATAGTCGTAAGTGGCACAATGCTCAATCCATTACAAACGAAAAAGCCATTTTGTAGTTTAGCCTAATCCATAAGTACATTTGCACAAGTTTCTTATTTGTATAATTTTATATGATATCAAAGTATCACAACTATCAAAAGTAGAGGAAAACGGTTTTGAGTTTAACACTAACCTTTAACAAGAACCTATAACGAAAATACGAGGGATTTTTAAATGCTTAATCTTTAAGCTTTACAATAATATGTAAGTATATCTACTGGTATCATTATGATCACATAAACACAAACCATTGTTTTCTGCATGAAGGAATTCCTAGTGCCTGGTCTCATCTAATGATCTTATTCATAAAGTAGAAGAGCAAATTCAAATCTAAAATTATTCCACGGTCTTCCATGAAAAATATCTTATGGGATTGAAAACGGATTTGACTAGCAACTTAGTTTTTAGAAGCCAAAAAGATCAATTGCATGTAGCATTAAAACCAAAACTGTTCGACAAACAGCTTTGTATCATAATGTCTAAAAATGAGTTTCTGAATTATGACAGTTACCAGAAATTAAGATAACCGTTGATGATGTGTTCTTAAGATAAGATGTGCACTAACCTCACGCAAAAACCAATGTTCACATTCTGCATTTGTACCAGAAAATTTTAAAATTTTTAGTGGTAGGTGAATACACCTAGCTTTTACGTTACTTAACACTTTATATCTAAAGAACATCCAACTGTACTTAAGTATATTTGTCTTTTTTTTTGTGACAACCAACATGCAAAAAAGAAAAAGGACATAAGCATTTTTGACTGAATCCGAACGAAATACGTGAGGATATGTTCAATTTATTTCACTTCCGTTTGGTCCAAACAATTATTCGACAAATCAGAGTTATACTAATCTATTTTATGCACCCGTGCCTACCTACCGTTGCTCATTGTGCAACGTGTAAAAATATTTATCGAATTGTACTTTGATCCACCATTGAAAGCGAACCCCAATTTTGACAGATAACAGTTTAAAACTTAAGTTAGACTTCATCCTCTACCACACTACAATTTCTTACAGGCTAGTTATAGATATATATCCAAAAAACAATAATAAATTATATAAATAAGACATCGCTGCAGCACGAGTAAAAACTGGATGATACTTAAAAATCTTCCATAATCGTTATCTACATCTAGGTACAGGTTGTTGAATACAGGAAAGACGAAAAGTAAATGGTGTGTATGAGGGAAATTTAGAGGTATCTTGCTTCTTAATGCTAGGCATATTGACGTATTTTCTTATTTTCGTATACAGTGTAACCTCTATTAAAAAATCAAAGAGACCAAGAATCTGTTGTTACACAGAGTAGAAAAAGAAACAAAATCGTAATAATAAAAGTATTGAGTTCAAAACGTCTCTATCTCGCTTCCTTTTCTTTCATTACAAATGATGGTCTTTCCGTTGGGGACAGAGTTATAAGTGTATGGATTATAAAGCCAATCAACCAAACGACCAGGGTCGATAACACTATCAAAATGGCTCCCATAACAGACAGTTTAATATGTTTTCTAAACATTAATTTTTTTATTGTTCCTTTTACTTAGTCGATGAATTTGGAAATTGGCAAACGGTTATTAAAGGTCATTAAAGCACAGTTGTGTATGGGAGTGTGAGGTGATGACTGCGGAAAAGAATGATGTGTGGTGTTATAGGGGGATGTTAAGAATACCGCGAGTAGAAAAGGTCAGAAATGAAGAGTCACTAGAAAGTTTCGGAGAAGAGAGGGAGATCATTAAGAAACAGGCGAAATATATTGGTAGGACAGCTTGTCAAATATGAAGGACCAGTTAGAGACATATCAGAAGCAGAATCAGGAGTTAAAAGGCGTAGAAGTGAACCTAAACTAGATTAGATTCGCAAACAGTTAAATATGTAGGTTGCTCGAGTTTTCGAGAAATGCGGAGATTGATTGAATGCAAGAACACGTGGAGATGTATCTCCAACTAGTTTTCGGACTTGAAACCAGAACCATCTTTAAATTATTAGAGGCCCTGGGCAGACTAGGGTAACGAGGACTTTATGACATTGACAGAGGACTATTTGGATAAAGCAGGCAAAGAGGTTAGGTTAGGTTAGAATAAGAAGAAAGATATACTTGAGCTTATGGAATGTAAGTTGGTATTCTAGTCAATAATTATTGGTTGATTTGCTCAATATAAATCAGTAATAAATATCAGTTTTCGGTTGGTGGTTCAGATCCATCCACCAACCGAAAACAGGAGCTAGGGGGCTTGTCGACCTCGGGGCCCTGAGCACTTACCCAGTGTGTCCAATGGAAAAAAGAAACCTGCCTAAAACTTGATAATGACATTCTAATAATTCATAACATTTAGTATAACTTCAATAGTTTATTTTGGTGATCAAACTTAACCATTTTTGGTATTTTCTTGATATATTTGTCAATTGTTTGAATATCCCCGTTACTATTAATGTACTTCATATTTGAAGGTAGCTTTGAGATTCTGAAATATATCTTTTTTAATGTAAAATGATGTATAATATAGAAAAAAAGTTGGCACCATATTTTTCTCGAAAGGAAACATGTCGATAGTAATAAAAACGAAAACATTGAAAAAATGGCATACCCAAATAGTTAACTTTGCTACCAAAATAATTATGTTTAGCTATTAGAACGATTCTAAACATTGGAACAATAAAAAAATTAAATAAAAATATTTCAGAAATTCACATTCACTGCTATGGAAGGCGTTTTAAAAATACTTATTGATCCTAGTCCTCGTAAGTAATGCATTTCGTAAAAAAGATTGATACTCCAGAGATTTAACGCTCTATTTTAAATGTATATACCTAACTAGTTGTGAAATTTAGTTGAATTCCAACAGTCCTAAAGTCTTTTAATAGGTATATTGTAGGTGATTGTCAAATGTATAGGTACTAGCCATCTAATAGTAAGTAATTTCTATCTAAATGCATATGCACTTTATGATCTTCACCAGAATTCATGTACTGAAGCAATGCATAATAAAGATATTCAATATCGATTAGTAGTACAGTTGCAGAAGGTGTTTTGTCCATTTCTACACAAGGCGTTTTAATTCAAACTCAAACTCAAACTGTACCATATGTCGTTTAAGTTGCAAGCCATAAAAACTAAAACTTGGTAAATTTTCAAATTTCGATTTTACTGAATTAGTAAAATAAGATAATACGTCTGTAGTCGTGTGGATGATACATAATAAAATATTGCTTTTTGTAATGTAATGATTATTTGGCAGTATCATATTTGTGAAAATTAAAACCTATAGCGTGAAATTTGTCTAACAAGTGCCTTGATTATTTCGATATTTGTTTAAAGATAGCTACAATCGTTATGTTTGTATAAAAATGTAGCTAAATAGAAAAAACTCTACAAGTATAGATAAAAATTGCAAAAATGTAAAAACTTATCTACTACAAACACTGTTGACCAACCCATTTACATAACCACAGTTTTGGGCAAAGGAGAGCAGGGATAAAGAAGGTGTCAAATCGTATTACCTATACAAAAATAACATCTTCTTCTTCATCATCATTCATAAATCAAACAAGTACTTGACTGAATATGTTTGAAAATTAATTTACATTAATATCAGTTCTAATAAATTATTCTCCTGATCCCTGCCCTTTCGATACGCCCATGCACAAACCTTTGAGAATTGATCAATTATTTATCATAAGTAATTACAAATACGTTCAAGTAGGTAGTACCCACACGGTATAGCAATTTCTTACTATTTTTGGATTCTAAAGTAAAAAATACCTATATTTTTAACTAAACATTACTTATACAATATGTATGTTAATTGTACCTAAGCAAAAAAAAATTAACCGATTATATACTTTTAAATTAATTTTTACCTAGCTATCAGTTACTTTGAAAAAATAAGCGTATCGGTTACGTTACATTTTTAACTAGTTTCTAGTAAGTACTACTAAGTAAGTATGTAAAAATAAACGTCAATTTTACAATTATCATTTCACAAAGTATCTGCCATCAACATCGATTTTCATTGATCACATCAAACATCAACTTATATTATCTATTCTTCAATGTTCAACCAAACCAAACTAATATCTAATCAATGACTTGATTCGATAAGTGCTAAGTAGTATACTTATTGTGACACTAAGACGTCGCTAGTAACACCAAACATCAATCAAGTAAATCATAAATAAAATGTCTAGGAAATGCAACAGGCTGGTAGATACAGTTCGATCAATAAATCATCAATTGCGCTAACTTAGATCATACACGACAATTTAACATTAGTTGAGGTTAGGAATAAAAACAGATCGAGTTTTATCTTTAACCTTAAATAACCGACAAATTGTTGACATTAATACAAAGAATCATGGCAATCATACGAAGAGAGAGTATTATTCTAGATGTTGGTTTACCAAAACATCTGTTGATCAAACAGTAACTGTATTACAGTCAAGCAACATAAAGCTATCTATTGATATTCCTACACTTATTATTATTTTTATTACATCTTTTACGCACACAACTACAATTTTGCGATAGGTGTAAAAAATTTACTTGATATCGTAATAAGATAGATAATATAATAATCAACCTCTCAAGATTTACAATAAATATTGCCAAACAGTTAACAACACTTTTTGGCCAACAACTTAAAAAGCGCTAATTATTATTTATTAGTTAGTAACTCTTTAGTTCAATTTCTGCCATACAATTTTCCTTATCTAAATTTACTTATTGTTTGTTTTATATTAATTATTTTTTTGTTTACTTTGTTTTCGGTTTCATGTTGTCCGGTTCTTCTCATAGTGTCTTCGAATTCTTCATCTGCAGGTAGGTGTAGGTTTATCTAACATCGAGGGATTAAATCGGATAACCAATCAATTTACCACCGTTGGTGGATTTTGTTGCCTTCATCTAAACGCCTGTATTGTTATAAATATACGCCACTGGGTTGTCAAGAACAGGGGGTGGCATTTTTTTGGTGGAGGAATTGTTGTTGTAAAAGTGAGAACTCTTTCTCATACTGGTGGACGAAGACATCATGGTCACCGTCTCATAGTATCTCAGTCTTCCGCAACATTTTCGGCTTTTTATGATTGCCACAAACCCCTTTCTGAATTTCTTGTTAAAATAAGCGTATAGAATAGGGTTGATGCACGAATTCGATGCCCCCAACCACTGAGCAATCGGGGTGGCGATGGGCAGTATTTCTTCTTCCCATGGTTCAATCGTTCCCCCTAATTTAATCCTGGCGAAAATGACGTACAGTGGCAACCAGGACAATACAAACAAAATAACGACAGCAACGAGCATCTTCACAACCTTTACTTTGGATTTTTGTTGCATTCTTTCCATTTGGGCGTCTTTTGTATCGGTTGGTATGTTTCTATTCCACACTTTGATCCATATGAGGACGTAGCACATGGTAATGAGGATCATGGGTAGGATGTAGCAGAAGACCATGTTCGCGATGAGAAAATAGAGAGCACCGTTCATAGAATCGGGCCAAACTTCTACACAAAGTTGGACTTCCGGTGCATCTCTGAAAATTACCACCAAATCGAAGAAAATTGCCCACGGGATTGTAGTAGTCAGGGCAATGAACCAAATTAAAAGGATCATAAGCCTTGCTCTGCGCTTTGTTATTTGGCATCTGAGAGGCCACCAAATAGCCAAAAATCTGGAAAAAAAGAAATAACTGATGAATAATACAATAAACGGAAGCTTTACGTTAGTAAAAAATGAAATTGGTTCTGCATTTACAACACGTCAAGTAATCATTCAACTTCTATACAAATGTCATTTAGTGCAAAGTTCAGAATTGTGGGTCTTCCAATACAAGAGACATCGTCATAGATCTTTTGATGCAGACGTAAAAAATGTAACTCAGTTCTTCTGCTGCGCGATTATCTAAAAGCATGAGAAGAGCCCTTTCTGTCCATGTAAAAGAAGCGGAAGATCGGCAACACTGAACATTATATTCCATCGTCAGAATGCAAACCACAACTTTGACTATTTGACTATCAAAATATGGAAAAGAAGTAGAACTTTCGGATTTCTTTATATAGACTTGTCATTAATTCATATCCAGCGTACGGCCCTAATCATTACCAATACCTGTATCAAGAATACTAAAAAAGAGAGGTGCCTACATTAATTCCTGCCTCTCCCAATGTCAGTTAGAAAATATAGAAGTATTAAATTTATACCTAACTATTTCTTTGCGACAGTCTCTCCAGGAAGAGATTTGGAAACTGAAATTACAATAACTGCAAACAAAATATAGAACATGCATTCCCATAAAATTAGCAGTTCCTATCAAAATTGACAACATGGAATCCCATACAGATTGAGTTTTCCAAAATTAAGTAAATCGTTCAATTAGCTTTCAAAATAGAAGAGGCGAAATGATGAAGAAAGTTTTTCGATACCTTCACAACGATCGATCGTGTGGGTTGTATTAATTTAATTTGTGACGAACTTTGCAGTTCATTTCTCCAGAACAGACATGCACCGTTGAGATTAATCCCTTTTTTCAATTGAAGGAGACCATCAACATCAGTTCGAAGACTGATTGGACACCCACCTCCACTTGATCCTAATATCCTGAGCCAAACTTCGCATTTCTCTAAAACTAGAATTCCCTACATCCGTAATTATATACGAAGAAGACCCCTTCTCTTTTTACTCCTTTTTCTGATTCTAATAAGGTCTCTAGCCCCTCATATCTCTGACGATATCCTACCATCGTATCTCTGCTTTTCATTATTAACTTCCGGATAGGGCCCTTTGTTCCCTTACTCATACTAACACCCATAAAGGCATAAAATCATTGGATAGTTATATGAACTTCAACCGAAATACATTCTTCATTATTATGATCAACTTAGTTTAACAAGTGACATTACACAAAATGTAATTTAAAAAATTGATTGTGTCTTTCTTTGCCTTAATTTCTACACCAGTCTGACCTTTAACTGCAAGCTATAATTGCCAAGTTCACAACAAGAAGTTGCACTTCTTTCAGCAAATTATAATGCAATTTTTTCGCAAAACATTCTCACAGGCGTACGTTAATTATTAGTTACGAATGCGAGAAACATGACAGCCACCATGTGACATTTTATACGCCCAGCAGGATATTGTTGCAATTCATGACCGCAGTAATTGAACATTCAATTAGGTCAAGGTGGATCATGTTGCTCTTGGACTTCATTGTCCTCAACGGGATCGTATATACATGTTTGTTTGGATAGAAAAGAAATAATGAACGAAACACGTTACAAATCTGTCTGCAGTTTTAATAAATCAAAACTGATGTCGTTTGCTGCAATAGTTGCGCCCGTATTACAATTATTCTTCTCTATGTTCAGTCTAGTTGTAATTAGAAAAATTTATGAAGTATCTGAAAATTTATTTAATATATAATTTACGAATAACGTGTTTGTTAATAGTTAAATTGTTTAGATTTGCATTATTACTATTACTTTAACCTTATCTATAGCATTTAGGGTAAAAGTGCAGCTTACGACACCCTCCTTGATGTTGCAATGCTGCCAACATAAGCTAAATGTTCAAAGTGTGTAGAAGTCATAGAAACGATACAATGGATTAAGTGGCTATGACTATCATGTTGTCTATCAAACAAAAGGAAACAATATCAACTTCGTTCGTGTTGTCTTTTCTTATGATCCTACACATATCCATCATCAAATAAGAAAGGTGGTATACTTCATTTACTTTCTCTAGCGATGTGCCCCTTCCATTGTCTTGGATGCGCGCTAGCAAAATCGTAGGTAGGGAGAGAAAAGCTCATTACACTCTCGACTCTTGTTCATTAAACATATTTTTTCATACAGTACCTGCCAAAAGTTTTGTTCAATCATGAATAGTAGTGCGAGTCGAAAACAAGCGTTAAAGCCTTTAATATGTCTTCAAATATAAAAAAACATCTCGTTGATATTTTCAGTAGTAAATGGTACCAATAACAGCACATTTGAGCAATGCAATTGTAGTGGATAAAATGGTCAATTTTTCCGTGCAGTACTGTACGGATTATACGCTCCTCACCGGTTAAGAGTTTGGCCGAGAGTTGTCTCCTTCCTTTTCTGGCCCAGTGCTGTCCTTTTCTACTTTGCGCCGATCAAACTGAAGGTCACATCGCTACAGAAAGTAAATATTTGTCATTTTGGGAAACCAACTTTAGAAACGTTGTCATATTTACGTTCATGAAACGTTCTAAAATCAACACCTGGTGTCGCATCTTTTATAAGTCAATATCGGAAGTTCCTGGACTGCAAGCTTTGTAAAACCTCAAGTGGTCATCTGCATTTATTTTGAATGCCATTATTTTTGTCAAATTGCACCTTGAAAAGTGGAGCAAGGTTGTACTGGTAGTCACTTAGTTATAAAACGCAGGCATCGGTTAAGCTTTAAATTAAAATCTACTTGAGAACAGCTGCGGAATACGTTTTCCAAGTTGAGAGTCATTACAAAGATTTATTGTTTTTTATCTTGAAGGTGTTAAGGGAGAAAACAGACACGTATAAACTTCATTTGAATAAAATTTACATCAAACCACCAACGGCTACCTATGTTATAAATGGATTCTTTAACAGAAACGAGAAAGTTTTATTTTGCTAAACAATAGCTCAAGAGATTGGCTATTGCAGAAACGTCAACAGCAGGTAAATAGAGCTCTAAAGTAAAATATGGACCACCAAAAGCATAGACCATATGCGATTTGTCAATATATCAATCCGAAATCATCAAATTTTAGCGTCAAATTAAAGATTCAAATATGAACCACTTGGCGCTATCTAACATTGGGAAGCTAAGTATGTAATTGCTCATACGTGTACTAGAGAACAAAAAGCTTAAGCTACAGGCACTTCTATTTTATAAATATATATTTGTGCATTTGGAAAATTACAGCAGGAAAGTTAACAATAGTTGGGACAATCAAAATTGATAAAGTCCGCAATAAATTATCTGTGAAAATGGACGTATCTTCTTTTATGTTTCCATCTGGAACTAAAGTCAAAGAAGAGAATTCTGGAATGAAAGTTTATACTTTAAAGTTAGAGTCAGTTGTAAGAACCCATCATCTTAAGGTCATCAGTCCTAAGACTGGTTGGACACGCACCTCCACTCTTTTCTATCCTGACCTAATCTTCGCATTTCCCTAAAACGAGAGCAACCCACATCCTTAACTATTTGCGAACAGTAATCTAATCTAGGTCTACCTCTACCCCTCCTAACTTCCCTTTCTGCCTCTAATATGTCTCTGACTAGACCGTCATGCCTGAGAAGATGTCCTACTAATCTATTTCGTCTATTTCTTATTGACTTCCATAGAGCCCTCTGTTCTCCTATTCTTTCTAATATCTCTTCATTTCTAACATTCTCTATCCACGGTGTCCTCATCATTCCCAATAGCTAGTAAATACAAAACTCACTAGGAGAGTGAAAGCTCGATTGTTTTGAGTTTCTTAAGTGATTTTTATTGATATTTCGTAGCTTCCAATCTTCTTAGACATCTACGAATCTGTCAGGAAAATATTTTATTAACCATCATATTCCATGCCGCAATTGTTATTTGATAGTCAGCTTAGAAAATTTTGGGCCCATCGCCACTTCCTGTTATCTTGAATCAATTTTCCCGTTTCTCGAAAATTAGAGGGGCCTACATCACTAACAACTATTTCCTAACAGTTATCTAACCTAGATCTTCTTCCTTTGTCTACTTTCAATACGTCTCTAAATAGCTCTTCATGACGGAGAAAGAGGTCTTCCAACTCATCCCGCATATTTCTTGTTGTCTTCTCATACTCCTTCTAACACCTCCTCATTTCTAACCTTTCTATCCACGGTAGTTAGATCATTGTTATACTTAATTGGATTAGAACTAGGTAGCATATTTATTACTACAAACCACCCTGTATTTGCGAATTTCTGTATAAGCTGGAATATTAATAGGGTCAGGAAGTTTCATCCCTGTGCGTTTAAAAGGATGAAACTCACCTTGTCTTACTAAAGGGTCCCTTACTAGACCCCCGTTTTGTTAAAAAAAGGTGTTCATTTTTTAGCCTCTTAGCTCGGATAAACTCCGTTTTGTACATAAAAAACAAATCGCGGTAATCTCCTGCGTTCACTGGAACAGTCAGCCTGATGCCCAGTGCTTCGTTATGAATGTCACGTGCTCAAACTGAATTGTCTCCCCAAGGGTTCCTCGAGATAAAAAGAAACGGGGGATGTTTAGATAAATGGGAAGCTTGGTTTTTCGCCCTTGAATTTTTTGTTCTGTTTCAAGCGACGATGATAAGTTAAACTTCCGAAACAAAACGTGTCCGTAATTACCATAATGTTCGTTTTTATCATTGGCTTGTGCAAACGATTAAGAAACTTTTCAGGCAGATTGAGTTATTTATTGAGCCTTGGTGGTAGAACTAATTTTCATCAAATACATGAACATGTTTATTTACCTATAGTTTGCATCAACATCCACGTAGATTGAATTTATTATAATAAATAGAAATATACCCAACTGACTAATTATAAGAGTTAAAATCAAGTAGCTGAATATTGGACAAACCAATGGACCATTTAAAATCGGGATTGTTGAACACTGAATGATACGTTTAAATTATTATTTATCATGGTGATAATGATAACTAAATGTCAAATATATTGTAGCCAGCACGAGTGCGTTTGTGTGCGATCGGGCACACGTGTGACACGCCGATTAGCCACGGATGCCTTTCTTCATGTGCGCCATATTTGTAAATGTGTGTGTCGTACCTGTGTTCTGGGAAAGCAGTTAAACAGTCCAAGGAAAAATAAACTATCCGGATGTTTCCAGAAGGTTCCCGAAAGTAAACAAGGGAGTATTTAATGGAAGAAACAATCGCCGAGAGGATGAGAAATAAATCGACCGTTGCAGAAGTGAACCCAGAAATAAATTGACAGTCATAGCAGTGAAATAAATAGCGCAGTGAATAGTGATATATCAACAGTAGTGTAAATAAATAGAATAATTCATAACCTAAGTTTAGTAATAATTTGATGGTGTTTTAAAGTTCTTTAATAATTAGTCTAAATAAATAGTGTTTGTCGTTATCAGTCTTAGAAGTTAATTTTGTTAAATCCACGAACATTACAATATCTGAAAAGAAAGGAAAATGCCAGTATGCATGTAGATGCAATAACAATAGGTAACTTAAACCTAAAATTGTTGACTAGAAATATTTGAAACAATTTTTGAAATTCAAATTACAGGAAAACAATTACCTATTATGTTTTTTGCGCAAGGATGAAATATGGCGATTATTGTACATACTGGATATACATATACATATGATACTGTGATACTTTTTTTCTTAATGATACTTTTTTTTTAAAGACAGTTTCAAATTGACGTTCAAGTTAACTGTACATGGCTTTTAAATAATTATGCATGTGTCATTTTTCATAAGCAAAAGCAGCCGTTTTAAAATTGGATTTATTACATTAACCATTGCTTTGAGTTAAATAGTCTTGCGTCTTTTCTTCTGCTTGTGACTGTTATCTACTTCAACTTCTTCTCATGAATATCTAAGCTATAAAAAGCTGCTTTGATAAAATAAAAAAAACCTTTAGCTCCATGTTTGCTTTCATTGAGAATAACGCATTCATGAATTTAACATGTCGAGAAAAAGCGGTTACAGAGACATGGTAATCTTTCAAGAGATTTTCTCTCGTGCGGACATTTCCACCTATCCCAGAAAAATATGGAAAAGTCTTCCTACTGTTATGGAAATAAAATATGATGTCAGTTTCTAACTGAAAAGCATTAATAAAAAAGGTTGGCTTTCTAAATACAAAAGTTGTTGTTGTTTTGTAGATAACTACATAACTTTTTCTCTGGTAACGTCTGTATGATAAAATAAGAAAGCGTTAGTGTTTATAAAAATCACTAAAACTGTATAGGGTGTTCTTGAAATAATTATGTAAGCTTCGGAGGGTGTTAAATAGGTGTAATAGGAAATCACATGGTCACTAAAGCGGTTTGACTAAGATACATAAAGTTATAAGAAAACTAGACGAAGTTGTAATCTGAAGCCGGCCCTGGGCGTGAATTGGCAACGTACAGATAAATTGCGATAACAACTAAGAAGCTACATCGACGGGAAGGCTGACGGTTGTGTTGTGTAAAGTAGTTTTCCGACGTTGTTATTGTAAGAGAAAGACAACAAAGGGCAACAAATAGCATCAGAGCAGTTGTTTCAGTTCTCCAAATATATAGAAAGTATTCAAACAAATTTTTATATGAAGACAAGATGAGTATCTCGACTTGTTCATCTTCTTCATGATCATGGTCTCATATAGGCGTCTTATTTTCGTTATTATCTTGGTTTACAAGACCGGCTAAGAAAGGGTTGGTATATTATTGACTCTTGCAGCAACCATAGGTATCATATTTACAATAGACAGTTATGAAATCATTTTTGCCAATCGTAGTAGGTGTCATACGCAGAATAAGACAACACCGAGAAGTAGTAACGTGGTTACCATAAAATGGTACAGAATATGAACCATTATATCAGTTTATTTTTACACGATTTACTGCTTCAAAAATATGCTATTTAATCAACCCATAGGTAAATTTGGTCTAATTTTGGTCGCCTAATTCCTCCTGCTCTTCAGGAAACTGTCCTAAGCTAGTCGAACTGCCAAAACTAGTAGAACAATTATTAATTAGACTTATATTACTTCATTATTTATATGAAAAGATGACCCAAGGCTTTTATACCAAATTCTTACGACGTATTTTTCAAAGGTGCCGCCCTTTTATGATTGTATATAAAGAATATCCCTGTTCGGTATTCAACTCGCCGTTAGGGCGCATAAGCCTGTACTTTTCCCTTAAACGCTGAACCGTAGGCATATCATTACGAAAATACGTCTGAGCAATATCAAGCTGTCAGAAGTAGTTGGTTAGGGAGAAAATATGACGTGACTCCCCGATGAAATGAAAAGTGGCATAGTATGCCTACGCGAAGAGAATGAATGCGTTGAGATCTAGGTACCGCAATCATAAATAAGAAGATGCGGACAGATCGTAGGTGACAAGGGCGTAAAATTGGATCTCTTGACGTCATACACCCAGCATTGTTATAATATAAAATGACGGCGAATACTTAAGGGTCTCCATACAAGCCTTCAGTCGAGAATCAAAAATATTTATGGTTCTATCTAAATCTTTAAATATCTGACAACATACATACAATTTAGACATCTTTTCGAAGTGAGTGAATGAATTTTTAGAATAATATTTCATATTGAACTAACTCACTTCGAAAAGATGTCTAAATTGTATGTATGTTTAATCATAGTATATTCAGTATATATAGTCACATTAATACGACGGATCGTTAACCTTGTAGGTCGGTTGGTCGTGGTTGCTGTTGTCACCTCTCGTAGTTTAGTGGTCAGAACATTGGTGTGTAAAGCCAAAGGTCCCGGGTTCGATTCCCGGCGGGGGTGTGACAACAGCAACAATTTTTCCCTCATTAATTTGAGGTAGCGTGTAGTGGGTAAAAAATTCAGAAATGAATTTTCAGAATAATATTTCATATTAAACTAACTCACTTCTAAAAGATATCTAAATTATATGTATGTTTAATCATAGTATATTCAGTATATAGTTACATTAGTTCGACGGATCGTTAACCTTGTAGGTCGGTTGGTCGTGGTTGTTGTTGTCACCTCTCGTAGTTTAGTGGTCAGAACATTGGTGCGTAAAGCCAAAGGTCCCGGGTTCGATTCCCGGCGGGGGTGTGACAACAGCAACAATTTTTCCCTCATTAATTTGAGGTAGCGTGTAGTGGGTAAAAAATTCAGAAATGAATTTTCAGAATAATATTTCATATTAAACTAACTCACTTCTAAAAGAT
>NW_020438942.1:620136-640759 GCF_000699045.2 Agrilus planipennis
ATATATATATAGACAAATTTGCCTACGTCACACAAAGGAAAATAATTTTTAAATTTACTGAATTTCGACGCGTGTTGCCGATTGCGTTCGTTTTAGTACCAATTTTCCAGCAGCGACCCTCAAAAATTCCTTTTTTGCCAAACGCAATAGCAAATGCTCTTATAAATAAGTGGTTAATTAGATTAGGTTAATTCAAGATATCAAAAAATTATATTAAATTTTTTGCTATTAACCGAGAACCGTCACGAACTTTGAATTCTAATTTTGCAAATGTATACCATTAAAGATGTTGAAAGAGGATATTTAATATTTCTTTATAGGTTCTTTTATGATCCAATATCAACCCTCATACTTTTAGTTTAGCCAAGCGAGGCCTTGTGACATTGAAATTCTTCAATTATTATTAAAATAAAAGTAGAAACTAATTATATATCTATGTTTATAACAACGAATGTTATGGATTTTTCTAATTTCTCTACGTCGCTCATTTCGTCTTCAGTCACACGGAAATTTTCAGGACCATTTCGATGTAAAATATATTTTCTGACAAATAGAACGTTTGTGTCAGAGAAACTATCTTTCTTCATACTTTACACATGGTCAGAAATGATTTACTATTAATCCTAACCAATATTACAAATTCAAATGTGAGTTTGTTTGTTTGTTACACTTTCACGTCCTAATTATTCAACCGATAATGATGAAATTTTGTAGACACATTGTAACGGGTATAAGAAAGGACATGGCGTACTTTTTATTCTTCTCGGGGTATAGAAAATAAGTTTAATGTGGCCGTCGATGCGGGTGAACAATAGACAATTAGAAATAGTTAAATTCATGAGTAAAAGCTAACAGTGTTAAATATTCTTGTGGTTTATTTATCTGTCTACATTAATTCTGGAAACGATTGCGTTACGTTACAGCCAACAATACATTAGAAGTGTACACATTTCTCACGCCTTCCTATGTTAGGTAAGGCACCCGAAATCGTAATTAATTACATTTGCACCTGAAGTACTTACAGATGCCTTTACGTTACGTCGCGACAGATCTTATCTAACAATTCGTATAACGAAATTGGAAACAAGAACAAGGTTGTATATACATATACGCACACGCATTAGAAGACATTAATACTTTTCGACATTAGATGCCGCACCCAATTCAGAGGTACTTAAATTGGTAAATCGTACATATTGGTAACTGAGTAATTATTCGTACATGTAGTCAAGAAGGCTTTAACTGATATTGTTATTTTCAAGTTCAATATTGTAAATCTTTATACCTGTAAGGCCTTTTGTCTGACCTTATTTGTTTATTATTGACATCGCAACCAATAGTGTATCCCATGATCGTCGAAGATATTTCAGGTGTAGTGTTAAGGTTAACTGGTCCTTCCCCTAACCCTGACTCAACCGACGATGAAAGTAGCCGACTATGATATAAAAGTGAACCCCTGAATCCAAACAGTATCAGTACTCACACTACACAGTACAGTACAGTAGTACCGATTGTATTATTTGTGTTCTATTTTTTAGACAAACGACCTACCAATTTCTTCAAAATGTTCCGACTGGTAAGCACACTAAGTTAACTAACAAAAAAAGAAAAAGGAAATCTTTATAGATACGTTAAAATGTAACTAAATTTAAGAAAAGTTTCGTCATAAGTACTAGGTATCATTCAAACTGTTTAGTCGCTTTCATTTAGATTCAAACTTTAGACAATGAAAGTTAAATAAAAACAGTAAAATCTAAATTTTCAGAAACTCAAACTGGAGAACTTATATATTAAGATGTATTTCTAGAGGCTGATTTCTTTTAGTAAATGAATATTATTTTCTTAAGAATAATTTGAAAAAAGATGTAACTGCGTACTTTGGATTAAAATTCGCTTTAACCTTTGGTGCATTCATTTCTGTTTGAAAAACGTAGAAATAGTGATCAGTAATTAATACGTTATGATCCTGGCGTTTGAAAAGTTTTTTTGTTACTTTAGTTTCTGGGTGAATACATCTACCCCACTGTTATTTTTGATCGTTTCTGTAGTTAAAAAAGTCTAGCTGTAACCTTTATAAATTCAATTTTTCGAAGCCTCTTTGGTAGCAATTTAACGAAATCACCAAACTTAGTTCTCAATTTCGACCTTTCGACTAATTAGTCGTCATCACCACACCAAGGTGTCTGGTCGCGATAGAGAAAACGCAAGACCAAAGAAATGCAAATAGTACATCTTGGTCTTACTGATAAGTCTTACTCCTTGTCTTGATTTTATTCATTTAGCTTTGGCCTGGATCTCGATCTTGGTCTTTCTCATTGTGGCAAGACACGGCAAGACAAGACAAAACTATAGGACCAAGACTATTTTTGCTTAAGAAATCATTGACCAAATTGAATTTGTTCTGTACAAGCAAGTTGATTAATGTCAAATTATTTGCATTATCATCTATCATGTATTATTTATTAGTGCCCTTGACAAGGGCTTTACGAAGGACTCTAGGCACGCAAGCTAAATTATTATTTATTTTTCTGTTATTAGATCTGCTTCTTGGCTACCATTGCTTTCGCTGCTGCAGCTCCGGGTCTTCTTGCAGCACCCGTGGCTACCAGCGTTGTATCGACCCATAGTGCTGTGATTCACCCAGCCCCAGTGGTACCCGTTGTCAAAGCTGCACCGGTTGTTGCAGTACATGCTGCCCCAGTAGTGCATGCAGCTCCAATTGTCCACGCAGCCCCAATTGTTCATGCCGCCCCTGTTGTTCCAGTAGTCAAAGCTGCGCACGTTGTCTTACACTAAGTATGAATAGTGGTCCGCATAAGACTATATTAAACTGTTATTTATGACTTTTATATTTTTTGTACTATGATCCAATAAACCAATATTATTATTATATATGACGTTTATATAAACAGTGAACAAAGGATATGTATAGGTAGATACTGTCTAGGGTAACTGTTTTTTCTTTAACGACCTTTGCTTTTGAAGTCCGATCTAAAATCAAAATAATTTTTGCAACCGTTTTTAATTCGGTTTTAAAGTACTACTTTTGATTTTCAAATTCATTGTATATGGTGGGAAAGTAATGTACATCAAAGAGTAATAATAGTAGTTATACTTCGTTTACTTTCTCTAGCGATGTGCCCCTTTCAATTTCAAGGATGCGCACTGGCAAAATCGTAGGTAGGGGGAAAAAACTCATTATACTCTCGACTGTCGTTCATTAAACATACTTTTTCATACAATACCTGGCAAAAGTTTTGTTCAATCATGAATAGTAATGCGAGTCGAAAACAAGCGTTAATGCCTTTAATATGTCTTCAAATATAAATAAACATCTCGTTGATATTTTCAGTAGTAAATGGTACCAATAACAGCACATTTGAGCAATGCAATTGCAGTGGATAAAATGGTCTATTTTTCCGTGCAGTACTATATCGATTATATGCTCCTCACCGGTTAAGAGTTTGTCCGAGAGTTGTCTCCTTCCTTTTCTGGCCTAGTGCTGTTCTTTTCTTTTTTGCGCCGGTCAAACTGAAGGTCACATCGCTACAGAAAGTAAACGAAGTATATATTTGACAATGAGCAAAGAATGTGTTTTCTAGTTCTAGACAACGACGAATTCACTTACAATAGTTAAATTGATTACTCATACATTGCTTTTCATCAGCTTTCCGAACATTTATTATAAAATCTTCTATTAAATAGGTAATAACTGTTTACCTGATACGTTTGACTGAAATTTATTGGAAATCAGCCTTAACGGAATGATGAAAAGTTATTTTTAGCTTGAAGTGGAAATAACTTTTCCTGGCTTCCGTATAGAATTGGAAGTATCGTAGGGATGAAAAGGAGGATTTATGGCATTTTCAATGTTACACCTTGAAGCAGCCCAGAAGGTTTCTTTAGCTTTCAGACTGATTTACGGCAGGTAATTGAGATCCAAAGGAGAAACGTTTGCACTGCAGTAATCAATTACTTCTTTTATTGGGAAAGGTGCATCAAGGTAAGACCTTGATTTCTCCTTATACCGAACTTTTTATTAACAGGAATACCTACATTTTGGCATGTAATACTTTTAGATAGTTCTATAATTAATTAGAAGTCCTGGAAAATATTTTGGAGATAGTAAAGAGGGTATAAGTAATAAATTAAACCAGTTTTGTTTATACAAATGAATTAACCTCAACTTCAAACTAATCGCAAACATAAATAATCATCATTATTAAAAAGTCTTCAATTGATCTACCTCCTTGTACGCTGCCTTTGTTTGGTAATACATCTTCTAACCCTTGTTGTGCATATAGATTCCCTAAATACTCTTTCCACCTATCCACTTCTTCCTCATTGTTAGCAAAATGATTCCTGACTACATAATATTGAATGAAAATATTGTTTTTGGAATAGTTATACCCTTATTCTTGGAATGAATTATTCAATTCGTCCAATTTACTTTACCGAACAACCCTAAGTAAATTGCACCGAAGCAAATTCCTAAAAACTTTGAGAAGTTCTTTGTGAGTTAGTTGAAGCTCGATGAAAAGAAGCTAAGAACATTTTACATTGCTAATTCAGTTGTTCTTTTCACTCGGAAATTTTTGTCCATTACTAAAGTTGCTGAAAAGCTTTTAGCAAGCCAAAACAAACTTGTGACGCGTAATGATGAATGCAAGAAAAGCGCTTTTAATAATTTCAATTAAACACAGACAAAATAACCAGCTTATATAAAAATTTAAAACAGTGCGAACAAAACCCTCAAATATCTGCCTGTTTTCTTAGCATTCCTTACTTCAAAATTAGGCACAGACATATACTAAGTCACTCATCGTAATACCGTCTTCACCTACTTTCTAAATAGAATCGAGACTTATTTTTGTCACAAAATAAGTAAATATAATTTCTCTAATCTCATAACTCTTTGTTTTAGAAGAAACGGACAATTAGTGTACACAGTTGTGAATAACTGTAGAAAAAGAAAGTCTCCATTTTCTACTTAGGTCCAGGATCTTGATAATCAGCTGTGATGTACCCATACTTTTTTAATCATCATACGCGAATGTGATGGTTCAAATATTCTGATGCATCCCATAAACGTTCAAACTTACCTGTCTAGTGAAACAGCAATTAAACTATAAACTGATGCAGCAACAGAAACACCCTGTATGTACGGAACAGTCTTGCACATCAACCATCCCAAAACCCATGCTGGAAGGAACAAGAAAGAATTGTTACTAATAAAAGTTCAACCTATATATATATATAAAATAAGACAACTTAATTTACATTTAGATACACAAATGCTGTTACAAAAAAGAAATATACATCTGGAGCCCGGCACTGTATGGGTGCGAAAAATGGACGCTGGACTCGACTAAAAAGAAAAGNGATTCCCGGCGGGGGTGTGACAACAGCAACAATTTTTCCCTCATTAATTTGAGGTAGCGTGTAGTGGGTATAAAATTCAAAAATGAATTTTCAGAATAATATTTCATATCTGACAACGTCTAAGTAATCAAATTAAAGTATCGATCGCTATGTTAGGTTAAGCCGTTGTAGTTCTTCTAAACACTAAAACTATGCGAAGTTAAAGGTTTTGGACCCCGATATACTTATATTAGCGATGCACCGGATGTTGATTTTAAGACATATGAATCAACACTTCTTCTATGCTCCGCCTAAACTGACGCAAGTTTTCTTTTTTTTTGGGATGGATAATATGCCACATTGTCTTCATTACAAGTAACTCCAGTATATGTCCAGTATGTTGTAGCCACCCTTTTTAAAGTTGGTTCCTTCAGACTAAGTCAATGACGTAATCATGCCATCTCAGTAATTTTAGTGTACCAACCTACGTGTGCCTCTGGTTGTTGAGTACTGAGAAATTAAGTTTCGAAAAGAGAATCATGTGAGAACACGTAATAGCAATGGGTTAGTTCATAGTACATATACCTACTAATGTCATTATGCGTATCATTTGTTTATCTTGCATGCACAAATGTATTCATTAACATAAAACAACAAACTGTCTGCATAAATAAAATCTGAGTACCTCCTGTACCGGTTTTTGCAGGCTGTTCCGCCTTATTATCCGTAAAAAGATACACATTGAGAATGTATGTACTTGGAGATCACATGATGAAATGAATAATAAGGTCAATATATTGTAGGTCATAGTCTTTGAATGTGGGTAGAGTTCGGGTTCTTCTGAACGGCTTTGCAGTTTTTATAAGATTCTGATGCGTTAATCATGGTTCATAAGGAATGGAACATAAGGCAACTGAAGATTCTAAATATCAAAATGGAATTATTTAGAACTTAGAAAAAGATTGTCTACTATTCTATTATATGAATGTCAAACGTGGACGGTGGGTCGACAAAGAAGTAGCTGGAAGCTTTTGGAATGTGGTGTAGTAAGGGATATAAAAAAAACTGTCAGTAAGTCTTGGAAAAACAGGAGAACACAGGGCATTATGGAAATCAATCAGAAAAGGAACCGATAGGACACTTTCTGAAGAGTTATTAGGGACATATAAAAATCAGAAGCAGGAGTAAGGATGGGTTGAGAATGACTTAGGTTCCTCTTCACAAATAGTTGAGGATGTTGGATGTCTTCAGTTTTCAATGTCCAGACTGGTAGGACATATGTAATATCCCATTATTCACTATGATCATTCGTTAACTACATAAAATTCACCAGCTATCCTGATGTTCATGTTTCTGGACCAACCTTTCTGGTAATATTTGCTGAAGAAAAGGTGCCTAAATCTGATTATATATAATTTACAGAAATTATAGACAATAATCCTAAGGCCTATTAAGTAATTATTTCGTTGTTATTCTGAAGACAAAGCTATGACCAGAATTTTGTTGAGCGTATTATCAGATATGCGTAAACTTCTCGAATGAATTTTCACAATAATTTGGCATAATTAGGCAACTCCTAATCCTTATCTTATCACCTTCTAAAAGGATATGAGGCATTCCTTTTCTCAAGAAATAAATAATTAATAAAAAAACATTTCTATTGTTCTTTTAGACTAGATTATTCCTTTGGGATTATATGCAAAGGAATCATGAAATCGACAATGACCAGAACCACTTTTATCATTTATTGATCATTGTCTATCGGATTTCCTATAAAAATAAACAGTGTCTTTTCTCATAACTGGAAAGCCTCCTTTCACGGTTTTAGGTTATTGGAGTATGGAATAAAATGGAAATTTTCAAATTACGAGCCCTGACTCAGTGAGATTAGCTCAGATGCTTACAATGCAGAATTTTTGGACTTATGTGATAATAAAAAAGACCTTCGAGGAAAATATGTTTAATATGAAATCTGTCTATACGTTGCTAAATTATTTTCTTATTTTTTTTGTAAGTACTTACCTACTACTCCACTTGCATTAAAATTAATTTTGATAGAAAGTTTCCTTTAAAAATTTCCAAAAAGAATATATTTTCGTTAATTGAAAGAACTTAACTGAGTCAGGTCTCTTCGTAATACCTTAATTTCCTTCCATATTTTTTGGCATTTTATATGCGTCTGCTTTTTCAATCTGGCAATTATAAAGTGGTGCGGCTTCGCAGCTGTTACATTTATTAATAATGTGATTACTGCTGGTGTCTTTAATTTTTCGAGGTCCAACGACTCGCCACATTTTATCAAGCGACCGTTTAATTAAAACAAAATGACAATATTCTGTGGTACAATCAGCATGTGGTGGGTATGACACATGCATACACGAAGCTCTCATTAAATACGTACAGTATTATACAATATATTTTCAATGTATGTAACCTGAAACAAATTATTACGCCACAATAAGTGATACAGTTGATACGATATTTTTACAGTTACCGTAATTTAGTAAACGTAATCATATACGACTATTTGAGAAATTGGAGAATGGATTACGTATATTATATATACCTACATTCACTGATACAGACATAATTATTCTTTATTAATTAACTGATTTAGACCATCATAATCATCATCATCATAAGGTCATCAGTCCTAAGACTGGTTGGACACGTACCTCTACTCTTTCCTATCCTGAGCTAATCTTCGCATTTTCCTAAAGCTACAACATCCCACATCCTTGACTATTTGCGAACAGTAATCTAATCTAGGTCTACCTCTACCCCTCCTAACTTCCGTTTCTGCCTCTAATATGTCTCTGACTAGACCTTCATGCTTGAGAAGGTGGCCTACTGACCTATCTCGCCTATTTTTTATTAACTTCCATAGACTCCTCTGTTCTCCTATTATTTCTGATACCTCTTCATTTCTAACCTTCTCCATCCACGGTATCCTCATCATTCGCCTGTAACACCACCTTTCGAACGCCTCTAATCTCTTCTTTTCCACCGCGCCCACCGTCCTTGTTTCGCATCCGTACAGCGCCGCTCTCCAAACACCATTAACAATCTTTTTTAAATTTCTAAATTCATCGTTCGCGGGCATAGGAGTAACTTCTTTTTTTTGAAGGCGACTAAACCTAACGCTATCATCTCCTTTATATCCCTACTACTCCGTCCGTCCTGACTTATCTGACTTCCTACATACCTAAAATGAGCCACTATCCTTCGTCCCCTATCTTTATATTTGCTCATTCCCTACATTTTCTTCCTTTGCATACCAGTATTTTTGTTTTACTTTTATTTATTTTCATACAATACTGTTTTATCAATGCCGCTTCCATGTTATTTAATGCTATTTTTAACTCCTCCTTGCTAGATGCTGATTTACATCATGGACATGGAAACAATGTAGGGGCGGGATACAAGGCTACTATTGACTACCCCTTCTTGGCACACGTAGTACGTCAACTACATACAAAGCCGGTTAAACTTTGACTTCTTAGGAGACACTACATTGTATACAACAGAGACAGATATAGAACCGATATCACTTTTATCTGTCTCTCCTCCTCCGTAACCAAGCCTTCTGATTATGGTTTTGAAGAAAGAGAGTCAGGCATCATTCGATCTGTGACACTATACCTGTCTCTTTTGGGTCAAGAGGAAAAGGGATGAAAGTAGATTTATATACCTCTCTCATTTGTTCTTGCAGGAGCACTAGGAGTGAAGTTTGCCCGGATCTAAACTACAGTGTAAGTCCCCGAGAGGATTCACTTTCCTCGCCTACAATCACACTTTGTGCTCCGACTCTGTATTAGGTTTATGGTTTATATGAAAACCAACTTTTACCTATAACTTCGTCCGTGTGGATTTTACATCAGTATCAACTTAGGATGATTCTAAATGGTAGGATGAAATTGGTACGTCTCATTTTGCGTCAACCAACTACAGCCAATATGATTTCCTTTTGTGTGGCTTTTTCTCTGCATTCTTATTCATTTCGATTTTGTTAAAGTATATGCAGAACAAAGAAACCTCTTTTTGAAAATAGCATTGAGAAATCCTTATACACGTAGGTATTTCATTGTCTGCCTAGAGTTTAAGGTAAATAGACACCGCAAATGCTATTTCCTATGTAAATATCTATATTCTCTCCGTTTCATATCTTCAGGAGCTGATTTTCTAAAAATGGTTTCTCAGTGTATTTCTGCATCCACGAAAGTAAACATATTCCAAAATTCATGTTTCTAAACCAACAACTGGCTGAGAACTGAGGTTTCTATTACATGCTATCGTCAAATGGCGGCATCACTTCTTGAAAACGTACCATGTGGTGACTTTATTCATCTTCTCATAAATAATAATGTAATAAGTCCAATATATCCAATTTAAAGTTATTGAGGAGTATTATACGTTATCCAAAAGTTTTTGAGGATTCAGTTCGTTTAGGATCCTTTTCAAAGAAGCAGGTGATATTTTCATATCGAAGTGGGTGGAAAAATACATTCTACACATTCATCAAATTATGGATTTTCGCTAGACATAAAAAGAAGAAATACTGACAAAGAAATGTGTAATTTGTGTGTTCAATAGACTTTTTGTCTTGCCTGTATATATATATATAGACAAATTTGCCTACGTCACACAAAGGAAAATAATTTTTAAATTTACTGAATTTCGACGCGTGTTGCCGATTGCGTTCGTTTTAGTACCAATTTTCCAGCAGCGACCCTCAAAAATTCCTTTTTTGCCAAACGCAATAGCAANGCAAACGGAACCGCGATAAAACGTAGTTTCTTTATATGCCGTAGTTTTTTTTATATTTATCCGGAAATTCCTTTAGCAAATAAGAAACTCATTTGGCGCAAATGATTAAGACCTTGTTTTCCTTTATTTATTCATAAGTAGTTAAAGAAATTTTCAAAGTGCAAGTAGCCATCAAACAAAAATGGGAGTATATATGTATGTTGTGACTGGGGAGAGATAGCTGAGGAGGACGAAATAAAGAAAGGTTAATTACTTCTGGAACATTACCGCTTCAGTATTTCCCCAAATGATGCAAAGAGAACACAAAATAGTTGTATCAATAAAGGCGATGTCCTTCTGAATTCTATGCTAGGATATGTCTTTTGTGTTCTTTATTTCTATCTCCAAAGTACCCGCCTGTTTGGCCAATAAATGCTTTATTACAGGTTCCACAATTTTTTATTGTTAATGTTACACTAATGTTCAGTTTTGTTAGATTTATATTGTTTTTGATTACTAAGGTAGGTGTTTGTTCAGTTTGGATAAAATAATAGAATCTGTGAATATCAGAAGCACGTTTTCCAAAGATACTAAAGGGCATTCCATAAAGTACGTAGCGGTAAGTTCCTCAATTTAACGACTACCCTCTCTTGTAAAGGTGTTAATTTGTGATCTTTAAATCCAAGAATTTTTTGTTGCAATAAAATCTTTTCATTTCTGTTGCCAACTTCCCCCGCAATACAAAAGAAAACTTATTCTTAAAAACAGTTTTCTAAGTAACGGTTAGCTTTTAAAAGCATCTTGTGCCTAGTGTTTTCTTTTATTGTACCACTTATCAAGCATTGTACCTATCAAAGTTAACATCTCAAAGAACATTGAACTAAGCCTCCTTGTTGTTCTTCCGACGTGGTAATGACCTTGCGCAGTATTATTACATATGGCCGAATAGCCCCTTGCAATCGTTAAACATAAAGAAAATTACTTCGGAACGGTTGGTTTCCCTTTATTGTTCGGGACCATAGGATATCGCTTTGGGTAATGTATGTATGTGTACGAATACGCCACCCCGTTAAATTTTTAACGCCAATTTTATTACTATACGATGAGAGCAATAAAATTGGGCAGGGAAATAGAAATTGTCAATTAAATAGAAATATTTTACGGCCAAGTTCATACGAAAGATAAATATTATAAAGTTCTGCAGATAGAAATCCTTTTTATATCCTAGAAGCTGAGAGTATTGCCTTGTAATCCTTGTTCTCCTATTTCGTTGCCAAAAAATTAAAATTAAACTAAAAGTGNATACATCTGGAGCCCGGCACTGTATGGGTGCGAAAAATGGACGCTGGACTCGACTAAAAAGAAAAGGTTCGAAATGTGGTGTTAGAGGTTAGAAATGAAGAGGTATTAGAAAGAATAAGAGAACAAAGGACTCTATGGGAATCAATAAGGAATAAGTGAGATAAGTTGGTAGGACACCTTCTCAGGAATGAAGGGCTAGTCAGAAACATATTAGAAACAGAAACAGCAGTTAAAAAAAATAGAGGTAGGCCTAGATTAGATTACTGTTCACAAATAGTTAAGGATGTGGGATGTTCTATAATAGTTTAAGGGAAATGCAAAGATTAGGTCAGGATAGGAAGGAGTGGAGATGCGTGTCCAACCAGCCTCAGACTAACAACCTTATGATGATGATGATGATTGATGAATTATAACGAAAAAATTAAATAAATTATTTCATATATTAAAACAAGAAGTTCCGGAATGCCGCAGTAAGTAGCAATTTTCCACAGATGGCATTCACACGCTATCTGTGCTTATTTATTTCATATATTTTCGACAAAATCGTATCTTTTACGACTCTCTTGAAATCCAGTAAAATACTCTATCACGTTTCGCAAATTTACGTAAATCTTTGGATCTTATTTCCGCTCGAGATAAAATCAATTCCGTTGGAAAGCCACTTGAGGAGGTTCAGAAGTTACACTGTTAAAGAAATTAGTTTTCCATAAAAATAGCAAATAATTAAGTACTTAGGTAATATTGCGAAACACATTTGCAAAATTTGATTTGGTGAAAAGACGCTAAATACCTGCTGGTAATCAAATGAAGAATAAAACGTGTCATTACATCGTAAAAAAAAGTCTTAAAATGGTGGAATTTTATGTTCATTAAAATTTATTTCCTTTTTCTGCTACTCTTGATGACTCAAGAAGGATCCATGAAAATATGACAAACGTATAGCTCAAAGATCTACAACCAAGACGTATTTCTCTAAAATTTGTTTTAAAAATGATACCAATATTCAAAATGTTTGGACACCCTTTATAAACACTCGATTAGTGATGAGCTAAGCCAATCCAAGACTAGTCCTGGTATTGGTCTTGGTCTTCCTTAATCGGTCTTGATCTTGGTCTTGCTCATATACCATTGGTCTTGTTTTTGATCTTGATCTTGCAGATATGGTCTCGGCTTTCCTTTTTACTTCCTTTTGAATTTGGTTTTCAATAGATGCGAAATGAGTTTCTGCAGTTCTTGGGCGATTTTGGTAATTCTTTTTTAATTTATTTGGGATAGAACTCCTTTTTATAGGGATTTTGTGTAATACTTTCCAAACAGCGGTCTTTCGTGAAGCCTTCCCAACATAAGATGGCGTTTTTGACGTGATAACGTCTTATAATTCGATTCTGCACGCACGAAAAAACATGACTCATGCGGCGTTACCTCGCTCTGAGGCGTTCCATTTAAGGCTTGAAGTGCAAGCGAGAGCGCGGAACGAACGACAAAGAGGCACCATCGGCCTCCGTGTTCGGCAGCGTTCGACATCTGCCTCTCTCCCCTACTTGAGTGAGCGATGCGTCCGCGTGGACAGCTGCTATACAATAATACATTTCCATTTACCTCCTTCTCTATATCCATACAAAATATCTATCAAACAAATAAAATTAAAATTTTCTTTTGAAAAATGAAACCATTCCACCAGTATTTTCTTATGACATTGTCACGTTCAACTATCGTCAGTAAACCGACTTTACAGACAACCGATTTTTTTTAATTTTACCTGCGAATCCAGTAATTATTATCATCTCAAAACTGTCCTTAATAAAACTTTGAATATTCACAAGGGAAACGGTAAGGGGCAGTGAAACTCATTGTAGATTCAGAATGAAGTAGCTGCTGAATTCCAACTAAGTAAGCCTACATCTAACGCCTTTTCAAATTTATCTTACAAGAGCTGTAAATAAAACATTTTTAGAGAGAGAATCCGATTTATTCTTTAGCCCCCAGTCCTGTCGACATCAATTTCACATTTAATTAAGCAGAAGTTTAACTCTTTAGATAAATTATAACACGTTGGATTATTCGTTTTACAGTCGAGGGAATTGGTAGGCTTCGTAATCAAATTAAATCGTCTTCTTGAGCCACGTCTTGCCGATGTGTATGCTAACTGAGGTTATTGTCCCCTCATTAAGGGTCGGATTTCGAAGATATCGTGTGTAAGGGTAGTAAGATAGCGACTAACATATCAGAACGGGTAATCACCACGATACCTTCTCCTCCCATTGGCTTAGCGTTTTTAATTCCAAAATTAATTAATGCGTCGTTATCAAGTCGAACCAAATTGTAACGCGCCAATAAGTACATCTTTCGCAGTCAATTAGTAAAATCGCGCATTACCAAGTACAGCTAGCGAGGCGTTTCATGGAACAGCGGTGTTCTCAAAACTTTTGGGCGATGATATGATATGATTTCAGTAACGTTTCCAAAGTCATCTGGCTTTCTTCTTCAGAAGGCTACTGAAATTGGTGATCCTTGGATTTTGTTACAATTTAAATGGCATGACGGATTCCATGGTCCGCGGAGCATGTCGTTTTAAGCGATTTATATTAACGGATTGATTCTATTCCAGATGTCCAGTACCTTCACTCCATGATGCCATTTAAACTTTTTGTATCTCTGTAGAATCTTAGCCAAAATCTTTCTTTCTTTGTGGGTTAACTTGATTTTGTATTAGTGAACGTCGTGTCCTGTGTGGGCAATATGTTCTGCAACTGCTGACTTCATCCACCTCCCGACTGGAAATTAGTTAGTGGATTGGATCCGATGCTGATCAGAATTGCCTGAAGATTGATCAGAAATAAATCAGGCTTTCTAATCCGGGTATGATGGAAAATAGTCACCCCATATATGATCAACATAGGATCCATTTGAAAAATCCATGTCGGATCTGATACAGTTCAGAACATCGCATACAATCCTCATTTAAAGATTGTACCAAAACCTTAATAGAATTTGTAGCATTAGATTGTGATAAGGAATTGGTCATGACTAGATTAAGGGATAGGATACTCTACTATGATCAATTTCTAATCAGATGGTTGGATCAACAGATAGAGTAGGTACTGTGCGCTGATCAATTTCTGATCGGATGACCAGATCAAGGAATGGAGTACTGTACTCTGATCAGAAACTGATCAGATCGGTGGATCAACGGATATAGTACTGTAGTTTGATCAGATGCCCGTATTACGAAAAATCTGATCCGCATCTGATCATAATCCGGGTTCACTGAACTAATTTCCAGTCGGGCTAGTGGCATGGACTAGAGGTTGAAGCCACTACTTAACATTTGGGAGGACACTGGTCTCATTCCGGATCCGTCTGCCCTAGTCCAAGTCCTTCTGTGGTTTCCTTGGATCACTTAGGTAAATGTTGGAGCAGTTATAATATTCCACAGTTAGTCTTTCAATTCTTCCGTGTTCATTTCGTCCGTCTCATCATTCTCACTCCAACCCTTTCCCACGATTCCTAAAAATAGGCTGAAGGAGTTTCGTCCTACTTAGTTTTACCATTACTTACCATTAGTAGCTGATGATAATAAAACACCCAAAAGTTTTTTTACTTTTCCCATCTGTGTTGTATGAGGTAGCTCTATGCTCCTTCAATCAGGTGGTGATATGTCGTACTGTTTGTCCAATGTATATCTCGCTACTCGTGCGAAGGACAGTTATATTTTAAACACTTTGACAAAATTCCAACTCAATATTCATGCATGCACAAAATGCTCTGACGATAAAACTTATAAGTACATATAAATAGAGTCAGTATTCGGTTTTTAAAGATGACAAGTTATATCGCATCCATCTTAGGGAACATTAAATTTTTTATCAAATAACCACTTAAGTACTTTCACTTTTTACTGTCTATATATCAAACTCTGCGCGTATGGCAATGTAGCGGTGAAAGCAATAAAACTCGAGAAAAAATAAGGAAGAAATTTATTCGCGATATTTGATAGACCCTTTAATGCTTCGCATGTTTCATTTGGCTTTTTGTATTTTTAAGAAATTCTATATTCGACTTCGGGTCATTGCCTTGTTAATATTGCAAGAGTTTGCAGAAAAGGGTAAGTTCTTATTCAAGGAACAGGCGTTGAGATTGCGTTTTTATTTGGTAGTCTCGCATGACAAAAAAACTTCTGGAGTCGCGTATTAGATTCGCTTACGTGATTAGTTTCAATGAATGGCCTTAGGTGTTAAAAAATGAAAGAACATCTAGGCATTTACAGAACCTTTTTTCATTAGCTCATTACAAGTAGATAATGAGAAACTATAAAAATCATACCCTAATAAATATCACTGTCTACAATCATTGGAACGAGGTTCCTTATCACAAGTTACGGCAGTAAGAAGTTAATCCAGAAAAAAATATTGTTCTCGAAGGATAAAAGAAATTCTTTTCATCTCGATAAAGGTTAGTATTTACTGTCGTTCTACGCAAAATGTATGTATAACCTAACCTAACCTAACCTAGAAAATTATAAACGTTAGTTTTATCCTGATGATCCCGGCCAAGAGTTAAGAACAAATTTATCAAATTATTGTACTTTAGATGACTTTTAGACATCAACGCAAACGGAACCGCGATAAAACGTAGTTTCTTTATATGCCGTAGTTTTTTTTATATTTATCCGGAAATTCCTTTAGCAAATAAGAAACTCATTTGGCGCAAATGATTAAGACCTTGTTTTCCTTTATTTATTCATAAGTAGTTAAAGAAATTTTCAAAGTGCAAGTAGCCATCAAACAAAAATGGGAGTATATATGTATGTTGTGACTGGGGAGAGATAGCTGAGGAGGACGAAATAAAGAAAGGTTAATTACTTCTGGAACATTACCGCTTCAGTATTTCCCCAAATGATGCAAAGAGAACACAAAATAGTTGTATCAATAAAGGCGATGTCCTTCTGAATTCTATGCTAGGATATGTCTTTTGTGTTCTTTATTTCTATCTCCAAAGTACCCGCCTGTTTGGCCAATAAATGCTTTATTACAGGTTCCACAATTTTTTATTGTTAATGTTACACTAATGTTCAGTTTTGTTAGATTTATATTGTTTTTGATTACTAAGGTAGGTGTTTGTTCAGTTTGGATAAAATAATAGAATCTGTGAATATCAGAAGCACGTTTTCCAAAGATACTAAAGGGCATTCCATAAAGTACGTAGCGGTAAGTTCCTCAATTTAACGACTACCCTCTCTTGTAAAGGTGTTAATTTGTGATCTTTAAATCCAAGAATTTTTTGTTGCAATAAAATCTTTTCATTTCTGTTGCCAACTTCCCCCGCAATACAAAAGAAAACTTATTCTTAAAAACAGTTTTCTAAGTAACGGTTAGCTTTTAAAAGCATCTTGTGCCTAGTGTTTTCTTTTATTGTACCACTTATCAAGCATTGTACCTATCAAAGTTAACATCTCAAAGAACATTGAACTAAGCCTCCTTGTTGTTCTTCCGACGTGGTAATGACCTTGCGCAGTATTATTACATATGGCCGAATAGCCCCTTGCAATCGTTAAACATAAAGAAAATTACTTCGGAACGGTTGGTTTCCCTTTATTGTTCGGGACCATAGGATATCGCTTTGGGTAATGTATGTATGTGTACGAATACGCCACCCCGTTAAATTTTTAACGCCAATTTTATTACTATACGATGAGAGCAATAAAATTGGGCAGGGAAATAGAAATTGTCAATTAAATAGAAATATTTTACGGCCAAGTTCATACGAAAGATAAATATTATAAAGTTCTGCAGATAGAAATCCTTTTTATATCCTAGAAGCTGAGAGTATTGCCTTGTAATCCTTGTTCTCCTATTTCGTTGCCAAAAAATTAAAATTAAACTAAAAGTGAATTAATTTTTTGAATTATCTTTATAGATAATCTCAAATTATTGAGGAAAGACTGTTGTTGTTGTTGTTATTCCTTCGCCGGGAATCGAACTTGGGACTTCTGCACACCAGTACTCTACCACTAAGCTACGAGGAGATGGCAGCAGCAATATCAACAAAAGGTAACTGGGAGTATAGGTTGCAGAATCGTTGAAACAATGTATAATCATTATTAGCAAGTCTAGTGGTATATCCTAGAGTTCTAGTACGTTCCTGGTTGCGATTTCCGGCGACTGCAGCAACAATTTTTTTCATAATTAGTTTGAGGTTATCTGTAGGGGGTAAAGTTAAAGAACTAACCTTACAAAAATTCAAAGTGTCTCGGATTCAGTAACGATTAGCATATTAAATTCAATAGAGACCATGTAAATGAAGACCATGCAATTTTATTACCCACCACGTGATAGAAGTCGAAATAGATGAGAGGCAGTGTAGTCTCTCCAGCTTTTAGAAAAACTCATAGAAAGATTCACATACACAAATGCATGACTCCTAATAGGCGCCCCCACGAGCTTATTTATTTTATACCATTAACATGGACGGTGGGCGCGACGGAAAAGAAAAGGTTAGAAACGTTCGAAATGTGGTGTTACCGGCCAATTATGAGGATACGGTGGAGAGAGAAGGTTAGACATGAAGAGGTATTAGAAAAAATAGGAAAACAGAAGACTCTGTGGATATCAATACAAAATAGGCGACATAGGTTAGTAGGACACCTTCTCAGGCGTGAATGTCTAGTCAGGAACATATTAGAGGTAGAAAGAGGAGTATAGGTAGACCTAGATTAGATTACTTTTCGCAAATAGTTAAGGATGTGGGATGTTCTAGTTTTAGAGAAATGCGAAGATTAACTTAGAATAGGAAGGAGTGTAGGTGAGGTCCAACCAGTCTTAGAATTGACGACCCTATGATGACGAATTCCAAAAGTCCTTGTGTGAGTCTTTTTCTCTCTCTTTATTCCAATTAACTTCTGCTGAGTTGTCACAATTCAAACCCACAATACGTATCCAATGATGAATCCATATATATGTAGATTTGTAACTGAATTTTCAAGAGTACTTAACCTTTCGATATTCCCTTATCGGTATTGATGCCTGTTTTGTGTAAAAATAAAAAAGATTTCATTCTCTCGAAACGGGCCATAAAATCATCCGATGTAAGTATAACTTTGTTACACGTGGCTCAGTCTGTCCAAAAGCCAATTACTTCCTTCTGTTCAGAAAATTTAAAACCCATAAAAAATCGCAGACCAGCGAGAACAGTGCAGTTTTTTTTTTTTTATGTTCCTCACTGTTAGTATTTCTGTACAGGTTATAAGGTCTTTGCTCTTTTAAGGGACGAGCAGCGAAGTAGCAACGGGCTCGTTCCTTGTGTACAAACGTTTGTGAATGGGTGTGTATATATATATGTGTATATGTATGTATGTGTGTCTCTGTGTGTGTGTGTGTGTGGGTTTCTGTGTGACGATATGTCCGTCTTGGGACCGTTTCCGAATTAATGGAAAATACAGGAAAGCTTAGTTAGCAAGCTGGTGATATCAAGGAAATGAATGAACCTCCATTAAAGATAAGGTATGTTATTTTTGTGTACACCCTCTTAAGTCTTCATGTCGGTACATACCTATACTGTATTTATTTTTTCACGTTGCTCCCGCGGGGCTGTTACTTATTCATAAAGGCCAACATACCAACCGAAACGCAGAACCTGTTACAGTAAGAGGAGTTCTTCCTCTATGAAGTCCTGCAACACATTAATTTTATAAGATAGTCATTATTATTTAAATTTGCGTTTGAAGAGCGACATCTTGAGTAGCCGCAGATGATCACGTGGTGGCGCTAATGGTGGTTAAAGTCACGTATACCGTAAAAATATGACGCAAGGTCTTTAATAAACGAATATCGTACGCTACCTACGTCTACTTGACAGAAACTAAGACTGAGAGCATTGGGTGTGGCTAAAGCTACTTCCCATTAGTGTTAAGGGAATGCATATTCTGATAATATTATCTATTTCCAAAAAGGAACATAAAATAAATAAGGTACAGGCGCCAATGAAGGCCCATTTAATTTCAAAACCTCGTAAAATTTTGCAGATAAGTAAAGTAAAGAAAGAACATAATGGAAGTTGTTATATATTTATTTGAGAAACAAGATATCTAAAAAAGTGGTAAAGCTTTTGGCATTTTAACACAAATGTAAACACTTTTTAGAAACTTGGTATTGGGCTATCTTGGGAAGCTGGTCGCTCAAGATGGCCCGAAAAATATTAATGAAAATATATGCATTATGAACACTTAAACATTGTTAACATAAAACATGAAAATAAAAACACATCCTTCTCATAACATTAAAAAAAAAAAACATACAAACACAAAAATATACTAACACTACATTTCAATAAATCTAGGAAGGCCCGGGCTATGTTTAGGAATTATATTATGGGCCATGATAGAAAATTACACTCGGATTGAGTATAATCTCATAAAAATACGAAAAAGGAAATAAAACAATAACACTCACCTATAATTCGCCGACAAATAGATTAAATATAAATTTTCACAGTTTAGAGCAACGAGATTTGTTTTAAATTTGTAAATTTTCAAAATGATTTAGATAATGGAGGTTATAAAACGTGCATCGTCTTGACATCTCCAAGCAAACTGTCATCTGCCTGCAAAATGGCGACGCGTCGGTAATGAAACTCACCTGCACTATTGTCTATGGCACTAATAGCATAAACTTTTTTTAAAAGTGGGCTATCCCAGGAGCCGGGCCATCTTCGGCGACACTACCTTATGATGTAGGCTTGTGCGAATATGGTTAAATTATCGATAATGGTTAAGATTATTTTCTCGTCAGAGAAAAACAGGTCAACAGATAAATGTTCGAATGGTTTGTCTGGGGGATCCTTAATGTTTAGGCTTTGAGTACGGTTTTTACGGTCGAATTTCGAAAATTGGCAAGTGGGGCACAAAGTTACATTTATCCATTTGTATAGTTGCCTAAATTTATTAGCATTTTCCTTAATACCTTTATGATAATTGCCGGGATCATTCTGGTATTCGAAAATAATTCTTTCCCTGTCCTCAATGGGTGGTATAGTATAAATTGGGTTTTGTTTGGGTTGGGTTTTAATACGACATTTACTAAGCCATAGTTTGAGTTGATTGATTTGTTGGTTAATTTTCGAGTTACATGAATTGGTGTTTTTGCCATATGCCCAATAGGCGGTGTCGTAACAATATATGTTTTATAAAAGTGGTGCAAGAACCGTGCCCTGGGGTACG
>NW_020438942.1:640879-654344 GCF_000699045.2 Agrilus planipennis
AAAAGTGAATTTACTTAATAACTTTATCCTTAATCAGAACTTTAATTGCACGCTGGACATATGAATGCTCCTCATTGTCTTTGGTTAAACCCACACAGACTTCATTTTTGGCTTTGACGCATATCATTAAGTCTATCCACCTTGCATCCATGACAAAACTTATAACAAACAAACATACAAACACAAAAATATACTAACACTACATTTCAATAAACCTAGGAAGGCCCGGGCTATGTTTGGGAATTATATTATGGGCCATGATAGGAAATTACACTCGGATTGAGTATAATCTCATAAAAATACGAAAAAGGAAATAAAATAATAACACACCTATAATTCGCTGACAAATAGATTAAATATAAATTTTCACAGTTTAGGGCAACGAGATTTGTTTTAAATTTGTAAATTTTTAAAATGATTTAGATAATGGAGGTTATAAAACGTGCATCGTCTTGACATGACCAAGCAAACTGTCATCTGCCTTCAAAATGGCGACGGGTCGGTAATGAAACTCACTTGCACTATTGTCTCTGGCACTAGTAGCACAAACCCGCGAAATTTCAAATGTTTCGAATAATCATAACCGTATTTTTTTAAAAGTGGGCTATCCTAGAAGCCGGGCCATCTTCGGCGACACTACCTTACTATACCGCTCCTTTATTAAACGTCAATGATGGAATGCCCATTTTCTCTAGTTGCTTCTTCAGATGAAACAGTCCTTTTTGATTTTGCAAAAAACTTTCGGTTAACAGCGTGAAAATATGAAGGCATCCCATAAATGCTTTTCGCTTACTGAATGATCGCATACTAAGTGGATTATAGCAGTTTGGGAAACATAATCTTTCCAAAGGCGTTTACGGCCTAGCCATAAATCCCTAACTCTACCGCTTATCTTACAAACTGTAAACGAAAGTATCTCTTATCAAAATCTGGAAATAAAATTCCATTTCAGAAATCTTTGCCCAGGTCCAACGTTTCTTAAACTTCCCAAGGGCAGACAACTTCAAAAAGTTTTTCAACATTTCATCCTTTGGCTTAAGAGTCATAGTAATAATAAATATTAAAAAGTTAGTTTTCTTACATACAATAATGTTCTTCTGTATCAGATCTTCTTGAGTAGAGTTTATAACGCAGTTTTGGGTATATGAGATAGTTGAAGATGGGATATTTTAAAACGACTAATAAAAAAATTAAACTAATGAAACCGTCGAGTTTTCAATTAAAAATTATCAATGTTTTGACTTGTTGAGCGCGATCAAATGTCAATATGTGATAGGGATACTGAAGAAAGAGGGCTGTAATTGTTATACCTAAAACTGCCTACTTTTGCCACTGCGCATTCACGCCATTTAAAAATTTCCGCCAGCTTCGAGCGTCAGGCCTGTAGCTCTAAATCTCTAAACGTCCACTAACAAAGTCATTGGAATAAATTATGTTACGGTATGGAGAAATCCTGATTCACATGTGTGATGTGGTATGCACCAATGATCAAGCAGTATGCACCATGGGTTCGGTTAAGATGGAAAGGTTTTCCCGATGGGTTTAGGTCGGGTTATGGTGGGAGAGGATTTCCCGATTGCCATAAAGATAGTTTCCCTAATTGGGTTATGTAAAGTGGTATGTACTAGGGATAAATGCTATGGAAAATTGCCATGATTAAAATGTAAATTCTATACACATTTACAATAGTAGTAGTAAGAATTATTAATGAACTATGATAGTTGGCAGTTGAATTTGATGACATAAAAGAATATTTTTACCTCCAACCACTTCAATAAATATGTTTTGGGTACCTATTATTATCATAACTAGGCAATTTAATTCGGCATCTTGAAAGCCTGCCTACTAAATTGCGACTGAAGTAATGATGCTGTGGGTGGAGTTGATATCAGACGAAAACAGACGTATTGCTTATTATTTTAGCAAATGAAACGAGAATTACTAACAGTGTGAGATAACGGTGAACGGATATAGCAGAAATTAATTCAAAATTCTGTACTCGTTGCTCAACTGATAAATCAAGCTTGCGGCAGTTGTCATCTTGTGTCATTTTGGAAACAAAATTAACCAATTTCCTTACCAAGCCTCTGTTAATTAGACCTATGACATTATTATATTTTGTACATATGCACACAGTACTTAATTAAGGAACGTAATAGTTGATGAATAATTCATTCAGAAAATATTATCTGTAGGTAGTAATTCTTTATTTTACTGATTATTACATTGACAAGTATTGATTTGTTTAAATGTAATGAAGAAGAAAATACCACAAATGGCGTGGTAAACGCCATCTGTAGTACGATGCTACATTTTAGGATTACGTATGCTCCAACAAGGTCCATTCAAATATATGGATATCTACTTGCTGAAACGAATCCCGGCGTAGCTAACCTCAACGTGATAGGCACGTGGTCTGTATTCTGTCGAACCTGCCAGACGCGGATCGCGATTTCGATCTTTTTGGATCTCATCAGCGCGTCGCAGACAGCTCCAACAGAACACAGACCAACTTTTACCTGCTGTCTTAACAGCCCACATCCTTAACTATTTGCGAAGAGTAATCTAATCTAGGTCTCCCTCTACCCCTCCTAACTCCTGTTTCTGCCTCTAATATGTCTCTGACTAGACCTTCATGCCTGAGAAGGTGTCCTACCAACCTATCTCGCCTATTTTTTATTGACTTCCATAGAGTCCTCTGTTCTCCTATTCTTTCCGATACCTCTTCATTTCTAACCTTTTCTACCCACGATATCCTCATCATAAGCCTATAACACCACATTTCGAACGCTTCTAACCTTTTCTTTTCCGCCGCTCCCACTGTCCATGTTCCGCACCCGTACAACGCCGTGCTCCAAACATACACCTTTAACAACCTTTTTCGAATTTCTAAATTAACCGTTCGCGAGCATAGAAGTGACTTCTTTTTAATAAAGTCGACACGACCCTGCGCTATCCTCTGCTTTATATCCCTACTACTCCTTCCATCCTCACTTATATGACTTCCTAGGTATCTAAAATCAGCCACTTCTTCTAATTTTTCGTCTCCTATCTTTATATTCGCTCTTAAAAAATAACGAAATTAAACTGTTGTTGTCCTTTGATGACTGAATTCTGTAACTCACTGAAACGTTTAAACCATAAAGTGTAAACTGACTCTAGGAATTTCATCTATGTAAACTACTACCCTTGAACTAGTTCTTCCCAATTACACGGCCCAACGTTTCTGCCCGAATTATTGCGACAATAAACAATTACCATCTGCGAGCGTAAACCACACGACAACATTGTCGTCCTCCACCAGACAAATTCTACCCCAAACCATGCGACGCAATCCTTGAACTATTTTGCTCCATTACGTTCTGGGGATTTCACTAGTAAATTTGATAACTGTTTCAGTTAACTAACGATTAAACGAATTTGTTGCCCTGATTAGAACAGGTGCGTCAGTTGTTTATGGCTTAGCACCCTTCCTCCCATATTTTCAAGCAAGTTCAATTAAGAAAGAGGGAAATGGAAAAGCTTGCATAACTTACGATTTAATATTGTTTGCTAATTGCTGCGTTACCTTAAGACTATTTATTGTTAAAGAGTTGTATTTTAACAGTCAATACGATAGAAAATTGTATAGTATACGAAAACAATACTTTTTGGGTGAAAAAGGTGAACATAAAAATTTTATTACGTAGCGCAGGCTAAATATTGTGCTGATATTTCGTCAGGCAAAAGAGTATAGGTACAGTGTTACCACCAATTTATTTCTTTACAGTTCGTGTAGTGTTTATGTTCTAGTCAAAGAAATTCATGCAAGGATACTATACGTATAACTACTACACAAGCAGGTAGATGATCCAAACAAGCTACCCTCCGTTACGATACTCATATCACAGTATGTAGGCAACCCAACATATATAGTAGCAAATAAGACCGGGTTCTAGACGGAATATACTGGATCTTTCTAGAACACGGCTATAAATGGTTATCGCGAGATCGAGAAAAGTCAGAAGCTGAAGACGATACAAAGCGAAAACGAAGGAGCAAAAAAGTGACAAAGTGGTCATATATTGGTGAATTAATAACTGATTAATAACAGATGTGTTAATTAGACAGCAAATAATTAAATAAAAGTAGTAATAGTGCGAAAAAATGTCTAAATACGTGACAATATATTATGTATGTATCTAGGATCAAGTTATATTATGTTGTAGAATAAATAAATAAATCTAACTTTGCACTCGATCAAATCCTTTTTACACAAGAAAAAGTTTTTACGGTATAGAAAAGAAATAACATAATTAAAAGTAGCGGAAGAAACTAGAAAGTGGAGTGCAAACTAAGGAGCGAAGAATGTACTCGGGAAGAGAATAAAACTTTCGTAAGATTGTTCTGGATTTAGAGAAACTACCACTTTTAACGATTTGAAGAGGTTCCCGACCCTTATTTAGGCTATAAACTGGAAACTTCTGCCATTTGCATAATTCAGACGACAATAAACGACACAAAAAAGGGACAATTATAGATCGAGAAATAGAATAACGTTCCTATTACATTACCACCGGAAGTCGTTTTGAAAATTTCCTCGTTTCCCATAAAATGCACCCTCAAGCGTTAATTCTGGCTCACTTTCTTTCTTTTGTAAGTTTTCTGAGAACATCGTAAACTCTTCGACTTGTTTGGCCTTTGACCCTGGATAACAGACGAAAAGATTTAAGAAAAAGTCAACTGAGAAACTTGCGTTGGAGGTGCATAAACTTGATTACATTAGATAATGGAATTCGTCAAGTTGCCAACTGAATAGTTTGTCTAATGAATTTGCCGAAGTTTAGATTAGCATATTAAATGAAGATTTCGGCAGGGTGCACTGACTGAAAATGAAAATCTTACTAATTTTGTCCTCTTTTCTAACCAATAAAAGTAAATAAGTCAGATACCAATTTGTTTCAAGAGAACAGAGTACATCTGATCAGAAGTGCTGATATTATAAGAGATTCAGTGGCAATTGAACTGAACATTCTGTAAATAATAATTTAACTAGATGGCATATAACTCTGAAGACACTTTACAATCTATTTACATTAGGAATTGATAAAATCGTCGATAAAATAAATTAAGGAAGGAACAATTATCATGATATATTGAGATGGAGAGCAATTTTCCAGCGACTTATATCCTTTTGGAAGCAACTTTAAGCATTTGAGATGAAACTTTTAGTATGTATCAAGTTTGCTACACTCGTTATCTTCGTTTATTGCCGGAACTTTTTACACATTAAACGAAAACGTGATCCAAAAGGGTTTGCTCTCTGTAACTGGTGGTAGCGTAATTTATAAAAAAGTTACGAAGGTCAGTATAGCATATGCGAAATTCGGCAAGGATGCCCTTTGGTACCTATTGGTTCGCTGTTCATTTTTATTGTTATCTTATAGATATAGGTAACCGTCATAAACAATGTGTTTGTTAAAAAGGCAAAAATATTTTCAAAAACTAAAAGAATTTCTTTTCGAAGAATGTATTCTTCCGATTGGATTGAATAGAAACAATGCTCTTGCTTTTAGAACTATGAAAATAAAGGTTACTGTTTTGTCACGCAGTGTCTTGCCATGCACAGTGTCTTACCATGTGCAATGTCTTACCATGTGCAGTGTCTTACCATGTACAGGGTCTTACCATGTACAGTGTCTTGCCATGTGCAGTGTCTTACCATGTGCAGTGTCTTACCATGTGCAGTGTCTTGCCATGTGCAGTGTCTTACCATGTGCAGTGTCTTACCATGTGCAGTGTCTTGCCATGTGCAGTGTCTTGCCATGTGCAGTGTCTTGTAATGCAAAGTGTCTTTCCTCGCACAATGCCTTTCTATGTACAGTGTCTTGCCACACATAGTGTCATGCCATGCACAGTATTCTGCCATCCTTGACTCGCTTTTACCCCCAAGCACGCTAAAGGATGTTTCGCATAAGAAATAATGAATATATCATTACATTTCCAGTACACCACTCGCTTAAAGTCTGAATTAAAAATGATGGAAATGATTTTTGATCGAATCTTAATCGCAAAATTCAATCAAGCGTTCATAAATTGCAATTGTATTATCACTCCTTGTTGGTTTTACGGGCCAATAAAAATTAAATACAAATTACCCGACAGCTGTAGTATCCGTCATTATGCCTTTTCGAACTTTTTTTAACCTTGACACACTTCGCGAATGTAGATGGATTGCCGTTAAGCGTGATCAGCATTGTAAAGCACCGACAATCAAAAGAGCTGAGGTTTGCAAAGTTACTCGACTACCAGCTGAAATTTACTCACTGATGGAGCTTTCACAAAACAGATTTCTGACATTTCTTTATCAGATTATAATTCCGAGGATGAAATGGGGCGGAAAATTAGAAATGGTCGCTTCTAAAGCGCCGGATCACGAAGGCAAATACTTGCACTTCGAATCTGAATGCTTAATCGAGACGATTTGAAGTTTAGAAGTTTCACTTTGGCAGTTATTAAGGAAGTTCTTAAAGTAATGGGGCAACAAATTTTACTAAAGTCAACTTTGCCAGAAACAAGTATAATTACCTATGCATTTTCTACATAACCAATTTCCATTAACCAACATAAGCAATACCCTTGAAGTGAAGCGATAGTGTATACCAGAATGACGCTGAACGATCGAGTTGGAATTATTGTATAGCATTTTACCATGTGGGGAAACCCAACCTACTTTCACCTAAAGCCACAACGGCTTTCGTTCTGCCAGCGTCTATATTATTTAAAATTGCAAACAACATTGTGAATTCTGTATTAATCAACTGCTAATAAAATTCATAAATAAAATAATTCTGAAATGAGGGTTGTACATAACCACACTTAATTGAAAAGCGATACAATAAAATATGGACGTTCGTATCCTTGTGTATTGCATGTCAATATTATTTGAATTATAGGTACACGACTTATATTCTTGCAGAAAAACAGATATTTATTACTTTCCGACATATCCACCTTATCAATTTCCTTTTCGATTTGATTTCTAGTAATTAACGAGTTATTAGAAATTAAAATTAACTATTAATGGTGCAATTTCCTTGCTACCTATCTGTAAAATTAGGTCAGGCCCATTTCAATTTCATTTCAAGCAATATACATCTATTTGTAACAACGAAAGTATTGTTCTACTGGTTAATTAGTACGTATGTTCTCGAACGTTTTCAAAGAAATATCTAATTTAATATCGCGAATGCTGTCAAAGAATTCTAAGAACACGTACCAAAATCCCCGCTAACAAATTTTTGAATTTAATTAATTCATATGAAATTTATTTACAACCCTTATCCATACATAAGGATTAAGATCAATTAAGTTCATGAAAATATTGTAATTTATGTAAATTCTCCTTTTATTAGCTAAAAGTATCACCACCGTATGGTTATCAATCCATTAAAACCAAAGCTTTTGCAAAGTGGGTCTTCGAAAAAGCAAACAATGTAGTGTAATGTATGCAAGGAGACCTTTGTGTTACTGAACTGAGTTAACTAAGGTCGCATACAACTTTGTTATTGCTGGTCATGGCGAAGAGTAAACAAACTCATGAAAGAGATGTAAAAATGTCAAAGGGTACCGCTTATGTTTTATATTATTATACGTCGTATTTTGTTTTTATTCATCATAAAATAAACGTAGACAACGAATAATAACTCTACGTAGTATGCGAAAGAGTAGACCTTGGTACTTTCGCATACGGTATATGAAACACATAATATTAAATTCAATTGACGTCTAGTATCAACCCGCAAGCTGCAATAAGCTTTCGGGAACATATATGTTAATGGTTTTGTAATAATAAAGAATGAACCGTGAAGTAATATATACTAGGACTCATTGTTATGAACCACAGTTTTGAATCGATTTTCATAATTGTTCTTAATGTGTATTGGACAACGCAACGTGTAAAAAATGCGTTGTGAAATAATTACTAACAATATAAACGATTCAGAAAATACTACAAACGGCACAGTGAACGCCATCTGTAGCACGATGCTACATTTTAGGATTACGTATTCCTGTATTTTCTGAAACGCACTGTTAAGACAGCAGGTAAAAGTTGGTCTGTTTTCTGTCGGAGCTGCCTGCGACGCGCTGATGAGATCCAAAAAGATCGAAATCGCGATCCGCGTCTGGCAGTTTCGACAGAATACAGACCACTTCGAATTATTTTATTTAATATAAACGATTAACTAAGAAATTCGAAAAAGATTGTTAAAGGTGTATGCGGCGCTGTACTGGTACGAAACATGGACGGTGGGCGCGACGGAAACGAAAAGGTTAGAAGAGTTCGAAATGTGGTGTTACCGACGAATGATGAGGATACCGTGGATAGAGAAGGTATTAGAAATAATAGAAGAATAGAGGACTCTATGGAAATCAATAAGAAATAGGGGAGATAGGTTGGTAGGACACATTCTCAGGCATGAAAGTCTAGTCAAAGACATGTTAGAAGCAGAGACAGGAATTAGGAGGAGTAGAGGTAGGCCTAGATTAGATTACTGTTCGCAAATAGTTAAGGATGTTGAATGTTCTAGAAAATGCGAAGAAAGGATTGGAGATGCATGTCCATCCAGTCTTAAGTCTAACGACCTTATGATGATGATGAATATAAATTTGATAATTCTGTATGCTGTATGTTTTGTTTTAAATAAAATGGTTAGTATTTTTCATGTCATCATCAACATCATAATTACGGAGTCAGTCCTAAGATTGAGTGGACACATGTGAAATCAAATAAATCAATACCCGACTTTAATCATTTTTATACTACTGCTTGTAACCATGTCGCTTCACCCCTTCACAGGTTATTTCGGAATGTCTTTCCTTATTCCTTGTACACATCATAGAGGAAGCCTCTGCAAAATTTCAGCTATTGATGTCCAATGGTTTAACCTAAATATTAATATATATGCAGCGATCATACGAATTCCAAATGTTAGATGATGCTATATGGTTCATTTATTATTATAGTTGCTGTAAAACAGGTACAGGGCGAAAAAAATTGGTATTATAGGCGTTCTATTTATTATTTTTCTTTTTTTTTTAATGTACGATCAATTTACATGAAATATCAGTTCAAGATCACGGTTGATGGCGTTTTAGACAAACATAACAATCAATTTAAGGGTAGTGTTCTGTTTTCATGGCCAATCGTAAAGTTTTGACTTCATTTTCGCGAGTTCCACTAGTCATTTATAACTGTGCAAGTATGTTCTGGAATAGGCGAAATTGCTGTATAAAGTTACTAATGACATACCACAGCTGTTGTAAACGTTTCTAAATGAAATAAAACACAGACCATGTTGTCATTCCTTCTATGATTATTGCGGCAATAAAATGAAGACGTTAAAAACTCCAACGAGCATCCCTGCCAAGATTTTTTGTTTACTTTTTGTTATTACTTCTCGTTCTATTTGATTCTACTTGAGCGAGACTCCAAATTAAAAATATAATCATGCAAACAATGTGCGATACCGTATTGTTTAGATACAAACACGAAGAAACTATTTAGAAATTTCCAAGAAAATTTAAAAAATATACTACATGTAGATAACCTTTAGTTTTGCTTTATTGCCCTTCCTGATGACGCTCATAGTCATATATGTACCCTACACTTACGTAAATTTATTGATATTATGAAGAAATAATGATGAGGACATAGGAAATGTGACGGTTGGTTCCAAATGGGATGAATGCACGGAACACAAACTATCTGAATGGATAAAAAATTTTATAGCTTTTAATAATGTTGATTCATTCATTCAGTGGTGGTACCTAATGTGGACGCCAAATATCGTGGAATTATTTACGTCACGTCGAATTTAGAATCAAATATTCATTTTCTGGTACCAGGAGTTCATAAGTAATGAGTGTTGTTTCTCGTCTAGTTGAATAATTATCCGCAAGAAGCAGCATCTGCTGGATGAACTCTATAATGGGTGGAGCCTTTGATATTATTTTGCTTGCTTATTAGTTGAAATGCTTAATTGACTTTTAGTAGGTGGATGCGGACGCATACTAAATAACATTTTTACAAAATATTATAATACAGAATATAATTACTAATTGATTAAAATAACGGTGATGAAAATCGTATAAAACGAGCTACAATAACACAATAGATGAACAACTTAATTGATTCAATAAATCATTATTGTTGCTATTATTATTCTAAATAGTCCTTTTACCATTAAATATATTTTGCACTATAACATGTACCTATAGCAGAACAAAACAACAAGAGTTCCAGATTGGACTCGACCTAGGGCGCAATCTAAATCAAATACGCCCCTGGATCTAATAATAAATATAATGTAAACAGAATTGAAAACGAGAAAAACGTGCGATAAGTTTCTTTGATTTCATTACGAGATTGATTTGGCAACAGTTAATTTTGAGCGACAACCCCGAGCTATTTTAGATTTCTGTTGATACAATTCTGGCGGTTCACTGAAATTCATGGAGGTCGAAGCCACAGTACGTGATCAAGAACAATCGAGAAAAGGGCTGTGTCAGCAATTGTTGTACAAAACGTGTTCCCCATACTTACAGCGATAAACGGTGGCGCTAGATATACGTCTATTATATAAATATACCCCTTGATATTAAATCAAAGATATTGTTCAAACAGAAAATAAGAATCAATTATATGGGGAGTTGGTTTTGGATTTGGATTTGCAACGAACATAAAGAACGTCGACGCATACTAGGGTTTATAGAAAAACCGACATTTTAGAAAACCGGTTTTCGAATAGTAATTTTTCCAGAAAACCGGTTTCAACCGGTTTCGAATTTTTATAAAAAAATTTTTTGCTCGAATATTCTGTAATTCGAACAAAAAATTTTAACAGAAAATTTAGAGTGATTAAAAGCAGTTTTTGACTGAAATTATTTACTGTTCAATTTTATTGATAGTAAAATTTTTTTATGCAATTTAGTAGAACAAAGAAATAATAGTTGACCAGGATTAAATAACTTTAAAAACAATAATTCGTTGTTTATGCATAATTTTCACATATAAGGATGTAAATATTTTTATAATAGTGAAACGAGTTATTCAGCAAAGGGTTCGAATAAATAAAAACAATATATTTTCATATTTTTATAATAACCATATTATTTTTTTAAAAAACAATGTTATTAGATACAGATGGATACTTATTAAAAACAATTAGAAAATATATAACTGTGTATTATATAATGTAAATTATAATCAAAGCCGAAAGACAAGAGTAAATAAAGTTTATGCATACATACTTATTAAAATCAATTTTAGTTTTAAAGACAATTAAGCAAAGGACCGAGTATTTTCTATTCCGGGCAATTTTAATACAAATTTAAATATTCTATTTATTTTTTTGTTTAATGAAATATGATTTCAGAAAACAGAGGACGTCTATCGATTTGCTATTTAGCCGTGTCCTTAGTTTATTCACAAAATTCCCCGAAATAGAAAATACCCTCTCACTTGCGACCGAACTAGGCTTAATCGTTTTTAAAGCCTGATATAATAATTCTAAATTTTTTGTCCTTTTATTTGTGGCTTCCAGGGCCAAAAACTCTTTTCTTAGAGTTTGAGTAGAGGAAGTCACTTCTTCCGGTTCCTTTAAATAAAAACTATCAAACTGATATAAAATCTAAATTAATTCATCCAATAGACAAAACACACCGTTTATATCGGTCCGATATGATTTCAAGAATCAAACCGCTTGCCATCGATATGATTCCAAGAACCAAACCGCTTGCAACAGTGTTTTCATCAGTCTAAGTGTTATTCATACATTGAAAACCGATATTTTCTACTAGAAAACCGGTTTTCGAATTTCATAATTTTCTCCAAAAAACCGGTTTTTAAAAACCGACAAACCTTAACGCATACATTAAAAATCAATAGTCAGCATTGATTAAACATTAGGCCTTTAGATGAGACAAAATGACAACAAATAGAAAACAGGGGTGCAAAATGAATACTTTTTGTCTAAACTAATCGGACAACACAGGCAGAGAGTAGGGCGGAAGATCCTCTTCAGCCTCCTTGGAAATGGATGAGCGGATTCCGTGCGAATCTGTAGATAGGTACCTAAATGGCCCAAGAGAACAAAACAGGCTTACCCGGAATCCAACCTGAATGGTAAAAGCTACGATCTTGATCTAGAAATTATTTTTTGATATGACCTAGGCAATCGAAAACAAATGATGCAACTATCTAATAAAATGAAACCATTCAAAGAACCAAAATTGTACATTCCGCGTCATCTAACTTAGGAACCCTTTAACCTTCTTCAAATAGCACTCCATATTTATGAAGCATGAAGAAAAAGATATAAGTTGTGATTATAATTTTAAGATAGTACAGATGATGAACTAAAGACCATTTTTCAAATTCGATGCATTTATTAATTATGATCGCATTCAAATACCATACGTACGTACTTTGTTTTAGTAGCATTTGGGCAAGGAAATGAACTATAATACCTATGCATTTAGAAAGAAGCTAGAAAAGTCAGCAACTATAAAGCTTACTAAAACGCCTAGAACAATCTGCGTTATCAAATGATTAATATTGTGACTACACTAGAGCGTTCTCGTGAATTAGAGTGATTAATGAAGAGTATTGTGCAACAAATTTGACCGGCGTGTCGCATTCGGTTGCGGAAAAGTTTGTCGGAAAATAAGAATCAGCATGAGATGTGGAAGGTTTAGTAAAATATGCGAAGGATTTTTGCATATCTGAGAACATATCAGAGCAACGGAGCTTTTCAACTACTTAATATTCCGGAAATGCGTCTGCATCTTTACCCCCTGCACAAACTTCTGCGGTCACACTACATTTATAAATCAAGTAAAAGAATAAGACGCAAAAAAAATACTGTCCAGAACTAAAAACTCAAAATGTTGATGACATTGTATCAAAAACCTTTTAGCTCTAGAGTTAAGAAACATTATACTGTAATGTGGGTTTAACAAAATTAACTTCTAAGACTAATAACGATAAAAACTATTTATTTACACTAATTATTAAAGAACTCAAAAATACTATTAAATTACTACTAAACTTGGGTTATGAATTATTCTATTTATTTACACTACTGTTGATATATCACTATTCACTGCTCTATTTATTTCACTGCTATCACTGTCAATTTATTTCTGGATTCACTTCTGCAACGGTCAATTTATTTCTTCCTTTCTCGGCGATCATCTCTTCCTTTAAATACTCTTTTGTTTACTTTCTGGAACCTTCTGGAAACATCCGGTTAGTTTATTTTTCTTTGAACTGTTTAACTGCTTTCCCAGAACGCAGGTACGACACACACATTTACAAATACGGCGCACATGAAGAAAGGCGCCCGCGGCTAGTCGGCGAATCGATAAGCCGTTCACGCACACGTGTGCCCGATCGCACACAAACACACTCGTGCTCGCTACA
>NW_020438942.1:658736-664792 GCF_000699045.2 Agrilus planipennis
TTGATGAACTCTTGTTAGAAAATTTTGGACATGTATTTAAATAAACAAGAAAGAGAAGAACAATTTAAGATGGATAGAGATAGAATTAGAAACTAGTATGAAAAACTTTACAGCAAATGACTACATTTCAGGTAAATGTGATAGATACAATTGAAAAGGTTATGAGAGGAAAATACGGCCCTAATATGATTTTAACGATGAGTCAGGTAAACATTGAATAGGTTACTATTGTATTATGAATTCCAAGAGAAGATTCAAATGTAATATGCACGATAATGTAAATTAGGATGCAAAGAATGTACAGTTAAAACCAAAATCAATCGAATAAGATATTATTAAATGTGTATATAACTAAAAACTATAAGTATAACAAAAACAAACGTTTCGGCGAATAGCGACGGAACACTCATTATTCGACTGTTGCTTCTTATAAAATACGAGCTAATGGCTTAGCAACCTGATGAACAAACATTCCGAAATGGTTAAATTATAATGAACATATCTATAATAGATATGGGACGTATATACTGAGGAATCATAATTTTTATATTTAAGAAGAGTAAGAGTATCCAAATAGGCATTTGAAAATCTCAGCATGGAAATATTTGAACATTTGAATATCTAGAAAATACCACAAATGCCGCGGTAAACACCATCTGTAGTGCGATGCTACATTTTAGGATTACGTATTGGGATCTGTCAAATGGGCATACACCATCTGGTGGCAAAACTTATAACTCGCATGAGGGAAAAATTTACATAGGAACTGTGCACGCAAAAAGGAAAATTGTTTATTAAAATAATAAAACACGTTAAAAAAGTAAAAATTTTTTTGATGACGGAGTCGACGAAGTTTTCTTCTAAAGTTAAATCAAATAAAAAGTTAATATGTTCAGTGAAAAGCTGCAATAGNTCGCTACAATACTATTTGTATGAATTTTTCTAAACCAGTTTGTATGTTTACAAAAGGTGGAGTATCTATTAGAATATCCCTTGTTGGGTCTCAAGTAGCTACTTGTGTATATTTAATTATTACAGTAGCATTCATTGATTAGCTAAATGCTATAGGTAAATCAACATCGGATATATCAACCATTTCTTGACCTATAAAGACGATTAAAAAAATCTAATATATCACAAAACAGAAACTCCTTCGAAAGAATTCTGAAGAAACTCTTTTCTTTCTTACCACTTCCTACACTGAGATTACACTTCAACTTGAAACGTTGCATATGTGTTGTGCGATGAAATATAAGAAGAAGTGTCGACAGCATATTAGCCTAGTTATTTCTGGGACACTTCCAGTGTGTGCAAGAACCTGATAACAACAACTAATCGACCGAAAGGCAAAAAGTTTCAAGTAACAGACACAATTTCAGCGATAAGTTCTTGTTTCATGTAACTGGACCAAAGTTAGCAATCTGGGTTCATTTGAGGAGGAAAAAGTGTCCACTTGTTTTTTTGTGATGGAGGGTAAATGAAGATTGTTGTGGATGGTGGTTAACCAGGTCAAGGGTAACAAAACAATTATTATTTGTACAATTTCAAATTGGTTTAATGCTTGTCATCATAATTTTAGATGATGGCATATTTCAGCCTTAATCATAATTAAAACTAGGGCAAACGGAGGAGCCAATTATTTACTCAGCTTCCTCTGTTAACCTTCAGAACTCTGTTGAGTCCTTGCTATATATGCTAATGAAAATTGGGATACGTTAAATAAAATACTTATTTTTTTGTGCGATGGTTAAATGAAATTACCGGTTAAAGACCAATTTGTAGTCTAGTGGCGTTAACTAAAGAGTATAAACTGAAACTTACTTTAGTCGAAAGGAAGGGTTGTTTAGAAATAAAATGCGCCCCTAACAGTTTGTCCCAGTTTCGGTGTGGGAGGACGAGATAAATCAAAAACGTTTTTGCTTTGTCTCTTGCTTAATTAACAAAGCAGGAAGTGCTTCTCAAGGTCGCAGAAAAACTTTAAAACGTAAAACGCTTTTAAGAAGATTTCGCCAGATGAGTAGTTTGGACATCTCCTAATGGGATGAACATTTTGAGCTGGTAGTGTTTCTCACAATCACCCTAATTATATACTATACATCACAACTTAAAATCAATACACTGCAAAACACTAATACTATTACCACCCTGTTAAGTTAAAATTCCGAAAAAAATAAAGTAGAATGTTAGAATTCCTTGAAAATGTGGATAAACTTTGTTGAAGTACAAATGTTTACAATTTATGTAAACCATAATATGTCATTAACTTATTCTTTTAGTTACAATACTGCAGGTATAGGTGCTACATCATTAAACAAACCCAGTGGTACTACTTTCGACTTGGCAAGTCAGAACAGGAAGGAGGGGATGGTACGGACCACGGGAACAGATGAGTGGTGGTCATTTTAGGTAGAATACTACAGGTACAAGTGCTACATCGTTAAACAAACCCAGTGGTAGTACTTTCGACTTGGCAAGCCAGAACAGGAAGGAAGGGAGGGTACGGATCACGGGAATAGGTGAGTGGTGCCTAAAAGTGATAGATGAGATAGACGAAATGAAGACAGAAGAAAAGAAGAAAATTACTGCCAACTGCCCCAGCTTTTGTCTAAATGATGAAATGAAACAACTGAAAAACTTTTACCAAGGGAGATCTTCCTGAATACTAGGTTATGATCTAGAACGCTAGATGATGACGATCGGTGTTGCTCCATGTATTTAAAAAGCAGAATTCGCAAGCAGAAAGATACGATTACATATTTTAATTAGACCGATGTTGTTAGATAAATTTAAGTTGTAGATACAATTACACGCTTCTTGTAAGTATCAATTTAGAGAAACCCTTCAATACCTACAACCAGGAAAGTATAGAATTTCTTTTAATTACTTCTGGTTACTGAATACTCAATTAATTGAAGTTGATAATCCGGCATTTTCTTAAATAAAATTTGATGAAACCCTTTTTTGTGATTAACGTATTTTCGCGTTTCATTAAGTTCAATTATGAAGTTCATAGAAAAATAAAAATTCGATAAAAATATTATTTTCTTCGAAACAGCTAAACAGCATTAAATAAGCGATATTACTACTTAAGATCTCCAAAATAGAACAATTATAGATGATTAATTAAAAAGCCGTTATTGCGGTTTTATTATCGCTAAAACAGCATTTTCGGTTTTACAATCTTGGATACCAATCAAGCTGTTTGTATCCTTTAATACTTGAACATAAATACATTCCTCATTGGCAGTTAATCCGAACTTTACAACCCTTTTATTATGGTCCAAAGACTCTTTTGTTAAAAACATTGAGAATGACAGGGTTTTTTATCTTCAAGGAAAAGTACATGCTTTACTGTAAATGGCTTTTGGCATAGATTCCATGAATTTGGTGCTGCTCTCCCTTCCTTGTTCAATCACTTTCACTTTTTCGCATAGCGGACGACGTTCGAATGACAAACTGAAGGATCATTTTTTACCTCTTTTCATGCGCAAAAATAATCCGTAAAGGAAATTCAACCAACTTTGTGAAAAAGCTAGTTTAACGAAAAAGGAAGAAATTATTTATTAGTAAATATGAAGTTTCATCTAGATCAATCATCTCCATCATGTCGACGACGTGGTGCCAGACAGATATCGATCGTTCCATTAACCACCTTTATGGCAAAAAGTTTAGTTACTAAACTCGAAAGTTATGTTTTGTAATATTTTGCGAGAAGTCAGATAAATCTTGATGGAAAAAGCGGTGCATGGAGACAACAAGAAGCAATCCTTTCTGTTTGCAGTCGGTTAATTTAAAAGTTTCGAGCAGGTACGAATGCAAAACGTAAACTGTGAACTCGGCGGAAAAGGAAAAGTTAGAAGCTTTCAAAGCGTGATGCAGTAGAGAGATGGCGAAGATACTGTGGATAGTAAAGGTTAGAAATAAGAAGAGAAGAAGAGAACAGTGAGCAGTAATATAGAAGTGAATGACAAAAAGGGTGAGAGAGAAAGAGGATTCTGGAATACTTTCTGCGGCTTGGGAAGTTAGTTAGAGACGTATTAATAGATGCAGAAATAGGAGGCCGGAGGAAGATGCGAGATATTCTGCTTTTCCTAAGGAAATGGAGTCTTCGAACTGATAATTCTATGGTGATATTGGTGATAATTCCTTTTAATTGAACCATTTTATTATTGGTGGCAAATCCTCAGCCAATAAAATGGTTTGGTATATATAGTCCATAGTATTAGTAGCGTGGTGTAGTCCACTGCACCTGAAGAAAAACGCTTCCGGCATTGTGGTTACGTAATGTCGTAATAAAACGGGATTTTGAAGCTACCTCTCTCAATAACGCGATTGCTAAGCAAACTGCATCAATTTGTCTCAAATATTAGTCACATGTTGTCGTAATTAATTAAAAGGCTTACCTCTGACATACCTATTCTATATACTTAGTACACATCTCTTCTATTATCTCTTAAAGTTCCTTGTTTACTCTTCCTACTTCCTAAACATGCCGATTCCATTTCCATTCTCCTTTCCGATCCACGATATCGTCTCTTTCTTTTAACATATCGACCCGTCTGCCTACCTAAAATTGTTAAAATTCTCGCCATCATATTTAATTCCCATGGAGTTTACTGTCTCAGTTGCCTGATTTGTTTCCGGTTCATCGTATCCTTCATAGCCGCTGTTGTGCGGTAACTGCATTAGCGTAACTAAATGAATGAAAGAAAGTTTCGCAGTTTTCATCCACGTAGGTACTTGTACGTGTGCATCTGTGTACGTACGTGTGTATGTGTGTGAGTTGTCGTACTTAGACTACAGTCAGTCGGGACGACGGCCGCAGAGGTCGCTGTACCGATTTTGATTCTCCAACCTCTTCCGTTGCAAAAGTGGATGCAATTTATTACCGTGGATGTTTCATTTTATACTTGTATTTCCTTTTTATCGTTCCATAGAGCTAATCAAGTGGGGATAAAAGATCTAAATCAAATGATGATGTGATGCATGGACGAATCCAAGTGCTTCAGACGTATATGTTTACAGTTTCAAAGTAAGCTTTTTAAGTGCTTAAGTGCAGAACAGATAAAGCGCAATAAATGTTATTATTAACTCAAAAAGGGTCAATGATTGTCATCAGTCTGTATCTGGTCATTAGGTATAAGTAGGCAAGGACCATCCAATAAAATGTCTTGTAAAATTATCCAAGAATAAAAAAAAACCACGTGCGTCTGAAAATGAGTTTTACGTAGATGCGTTTCTAAAAGAACACCGTTTTTGGAGATTACTTTGGACGTCAATACAAAATCTACTAAAACGGAAACCTGTTAATATTCTTTTGATAGTAATAATTGTTTATTCTGGGTGCCCAAAACTAAAACATCCCACAACCTTAACTATTTGTGAACAGTAATCTAATCTAGGTCTACCTCTACTCCTGCTAACTCCTATCTCTACCTCTAATATGTCTCTGACTAGACCATCATGGCTGAGAAGGTGTCCTACCAACCTATCTCGCCTATTTCTTATTGACTTCCATAGAGTCCTCTGTTCTCCTATTCTTCCTAATACCTCTTCATTTCTAACCTTCTCTATCCACGATATCCTCATCATCAGCGCCGCACTCCAAACATGCACCTTTAACAACCTTTTCCGAATTTCTTCTTCTTTTTATTGAAGGCGACTCGACCCTGCGCTATCATCTGCTTTATATCCCTACTACTCCTTCCGCCCTGACTTATCTGACTTCCTATACGAGGGTGGATTGATAAGTTTCCGGCCTGACCAAGAAAAACAAGGTTTTTAAAAATTTTTTTTTTTAATTTCTCAACATAATCTCCTCCAAGGCTGATACATTTCTCATAGCGGTGTTCCAGTCTATTAATGCCATCTCTATAGACTGATTCGTCAAGCTCCTCAAAATAACCATTTACAGCTTCGATTACTTCTTCATTGTCCGCAAATCTCTTACCGCCAAGCCATTTTTTGAGATTAGGGAACAGAAAATAGTCACTCGGGGCTAGGTCTGGAGAGTAAGGAGGGTGCGGCATCAATTCAAACTTTAGATCGTTGATTTT
>NW_020438942.1:667635-732154 GCF_000699045.2 Agrilus planipennis
GCCTGCGACGCGCTGGTGAGATCCAAAAAGATCGAAATCGCGATCCGCGTCTGGCAGTTTCGACAGAATACAGACCACTTCGAATTATTTTATTTGAATATCTGATTATTTATCTTTTATTTCCATATGCTTTAACTTATCCTTTTTCTTCTAAATTGTTAGAAACCGTGAACAATTCAGCGTCAATAAGTGAGCTAATTTTTAGAGCACCATTAATTAGTTGGTTCCCACACTCGTAGTTAAATAAATGAGAGAAAATTACGTTAATTAGTTAAGGGTCGCGAGGTTGTTTTTGTAGAATGGATTTCATTACGAAACTTTAGTAAACGATATACCTACTAGCGTTCACCCCTGAGCCCATCGTTTGCTACATTGTAATTTCATGTCACTTGTGGGTCGACCTCCCCTTGACCTAGTTCCTTTAAAACCGACAGAACATATGTGTGTGCAGCTAGCAAGTGCATGTACTGCATTTGTCCTATTGACCTCGTGGCCCTTCCGTGACGTGGAATTAAAAAATTTACAAACACAAAAAGCGGCACTAGGCACATTGCTTTGAATATTCCTCACCTGGTTTCTACACCATTCCTTTTGAGAATCCAGCACACCACCTATAGGTACTCTTGAGAATGACCATGTGGATCGAATCTGGTTAAAACTGCATGAGTGTTTTCTTCTATAAGTGTTAATACCCTACATTTATTAAGAATTCAAAGACTTCGATGTTGATATCTTGTTATCTTGCAGAATCCACTGCAGATGTGAGTCACAATTTCTGATGAAACACTTGGACTCAATAGTTCATTTTGACCACTGTCCATCAGTCCTAATATTAACTCTACTGTGAATTTGGGACGTACAAACCTATGTTCTTGTACTTTATTGAAATTCTAAAAAGTTAAACGGGTCGATAAGACTTGGTACGTGTCTTACCCTCCATGGCAATCCTATAAAGTCAAAATAAATGCCCTCCTCAATACTTTTAATGGTAGCCTTCTACTGAATATGATTATTACTGTCATATGGATTTGAGATTCTTCAGACCCCTTAAAGCACAGATGATTCCTTGGTCTCCTCTTTTATAGTTATATACCAGAGGTAGAGGCGCTTCTAATAACGTTCTAGTGGCTAAAGAAATAGCTCCTACGCTCAGCTAGCGTGGGGCAATTCCAGACGATATGGATTGCACTTTCCCTTTCCCTGTTACAAAAACGACAACAACTGTAAGAAGCTCCTGGCTGTGTTTTTGTTAAGACTGAGGATTTGTCATTCTCATCAGTCTCTGTTAATTGTAGAGGAGATGATCAGGAGTTATCAAATAATTTGATGTTTCCTCGAATGACTCAGTTGGTTACGGATCCTTGTGAGACCACGCTTTTCATGTGATACAGCAGTTACCCACGGAAATAACATTGGTAAGCTTTCGTTAAACGAAACAAGCTCTTCAACACCGATGCTGATGATGTTAATTAAACAAAAATGGACTTAAATCAAGCTTGTTGAAATTGTACATATATTCAATAGCTACAGACTTAATAGACAACATCATATGACTATATAGTATGTTAACAATTGAAAATGTCAAAGTCAAAAATGGCCTGCTATTTGTTAACTATCGAATATCATTCTCATCGCATAAAAAACCCATTTTTGGGCTGTCCCTGTAGGAAGAGTCACCTTGTCAATTTGTCGTGACCTATAAGTGGTGCCACCTTTATAATTATGGAGGGTAAGATCAGTGCTCTTTTTTTTAATTGAAAGAACTAATATCTCAACCAAAAGACACAGGAATCTTTTTTCTGAACTGGGATGGTTATCTCCACCCTGCTCCACGTTCATTACAAAAGTGTTGCTTATCTATAAATAAATAAAGAGGCTTACAAATGTGTACAAGACAATGCTGAAATGTATTCAGTTTGTTGTCCTATTTTATCACAATGCCAGTACTCCTTTGAATTTTGAAATTGGAAGTAGTCTGGAACGAAAATGGACTGAGAGAACTCAAGCTTTTTTTCATTTGCCTAAAACACATCCTTTCGAAAGTTAACGCCATGATTTTTCATGCATGTAGGTACGTTTTACAATATATTCGGAAAAACTTTTCCCTTTTGTTTTCCCTCTTGTGAAAATGAAACAAGGCCGTCTTGATCGCGGTCTTATATAACAGTGTAAATAACGGTCAGGAATTGGATTGGCGGAATAAATCAATGCACCTGAGCGTCGGGCAGGTTGCAGCAATATTGAGGTCAGTACCCTGTCCGGGTTAGGACGCGTGCGCCCTACCGTCGTCTCGGTCATGCCCTACTGCTGCTTTACTATGTACTATGTATACACCGGGGCTTTGCTCTGCCTCTATGTATTTGTTTGTGTGTATGTGTAGCCCGTGACACACTAACACCGACCTGGTGTGGGAAAATCGGAGCTTTCGATTTTCTCCACGTAATGCCGCTCTAAAGCGTTATTAACTCGACCTAAGCCACTGGAAGGTTATGTTCGTCATATGTTAACACACGGCAAGCTGCCTCCACTACTACGAGCCCTTTGATGTTTATCTTTTTACATGTAGTTGGTATGAACTCAATGTAGACATCCATACTTGTATACACACACACACACACACACACACACACCAACTTTTTATTTTATAATGGAACATGTTGTTGGTACTTTGTAGGGATTTTTCTGGAATTAGTGTCCCAGTCTTGCTATTGGTCTTGCTGGTATAATCTCAGTCTTGATCTTGCGTGTTAATTCTTGATTTTGCTCATCACTTACTTACGTTTTGTTTTCAATTATTCTTCTAAGCACAAATTTTTCTATTTAACAACACAATAATTGTCTATGAAAACTTGAGAATTAACCTACCCTTCCTCCAATGCATAAATGGACCCACCTCCAATGTATATATTGTCCTTTTAGTGAACAAAATATCGTAGTTCAAGGTACTTGAAACAAAAAAGAAATATCGAAAAGTATTTAGTTTGTGTCTATATTTCAACCATGTCTATATTTCAACCAATCATAGGGTTGGACAACATATGACAAATCAGCAGTACTTATATTTTCAGAATCTGCAAATTTAGTTTTACATTTTCGGTTAGCTTTACCAAAATTATTCGACATTATCCTTATTGAGGCATTCCAAAAATTCCATACTTTATGGTTCTTTGAAGAAACAAGTTTAGGATTTTTTTTTAAAAAATCCGGAAAACAGAAGGGTTGTCTACATCTACTTGTCACGAAATTATTCATGGAATTAAAAAATAATCTATTCAGGTTGGGCTATGTTCCATTAAGCGAATAATAATTAATTATCAAGCAGGTGTATATTCGGATAGAGCTTGGATCAGAGAGGGCATAGGAAGTGTCTCGCGCTCTGCCTTTGAGCTTTGTGCTTGCCGAGACTGTAAAAAGCCTGGCCCAGATAACTTCCCCAGGTGGAATGGAGGTCGATGCGGTACGTTGCCCTGTATTTTGGACCGCGCCGTGCGGTAGAACGACCGAGAAGGAAGTAGAGGAAGTAGAGGAGTAACAACGACAATAGCCAACCAGCAGCCAACGAACGAACGGTTTCGGTGACGGCATTTGAATTATGCCAACTTCGAATTCCGGTGGTGACGACTTTCGCTACTTGTCGAAAGCAACAAGTAAGGGACGATCTTAGAGGAAACCTTGATCTCGACACGACGCCGACGCTGGCGATTCAAGACGACTACTTTTTATTTAAACTAAAAAAGGGAACTGAACAAATAAGTAGTCTACTACATAACAAAGGTTGATAATAAACCTACAGAAGTGCCAACTATCGAAATAAACTACAGAAAGGATTACTAAATTGTTGGGGTAATTTAACCTCACAAAGTATGCAGTTTAGGAACTGATAACAGATTGTAGCAACGCTTCCAATGGATGAATGATTCATTGGTAAGGAATAAGGGCTTAAAGATGTTACTAGCGAATCGTTTTTGCTTTAAATCTGTTTTGATAACTCTATGATTAAACAAAGACGATGTGTCTACTTATGTTTACGTACTTTCCAAGTTCAGTTAGTGTTTCGTCACCTAGTGGGTATTTACTGCTACTAAAGTAATTGCTGCATGGCGATTTACTGCACGTAATAGGATTTTATATCAACTCGCTCTTTATGAACTTTTTTGGTATGAATAGTGATTTATCAAGATCGTCTCTAGTGAGCAGATGAGATCAAAATCGTCTTGTAGTTTCGATTTTCTGACCAAGAGCGTTTTTATCTATCTATGTAGGAGATAGATAATATTAATAATGAGTTTATTAGGGAATGTTTTCGATTACACATTTCAATGATATCACAGCGCAGTACTGCCACTACTACCTGTGGTTTGAACTCGTCCCATTCAGCCAACAGCGGCGATCACCGAGACCAAAGCCGCCACTTTAGCTATTTTAAAAATTCAATATCTTGAAGAAGATACTTATAGAGATCAAGATTAATTTTGTAATCCGAGAACTGCTACATTTCATTTAAGGTCAGTTGCAATTCTCATGGAAAAATTATTTCAATTTTCTAATCAGTTAGAAGAAGTTACTTAAAGAAACAATGTCTTATGACAATGACATATTTCTTACAAGGTTCCTGTTTTATCCTTGAACGTTTGTAATAGTTTCATGTTCCTGGAATATTACTCTCAAGTTGGATGTAGTAGCAGACTGTTCACAATTGCTCTTAATATTTTAGAATTGTACAGAATCTGTTTTTAGATGTGTAAAGGAGTTAAATTTTAGAGCCTTAGTTACTCAAGGTCAGGGTTGATAATTGTATAATTTAAATTAATTAGATGCCTATGTTTTTACGACTGGTACAACTTACAGTCGTTAGTAATAATGCACACGTGACCCTAAAGCTATTCTCTAGTTTTAGTCTTAGAAATGAATATTTGCGTGACAATAACGACCCAGTTTCTGAAAACCAGCTGTTCGATGGCAGCTTAATTTTCATTTACCTACATAATATAAATCGAAGGGATTAGTGGGAAGGGATAAGTAGGCATAAAGAGGTCGGTAGGCTAAATAGCCTACTCCTAATGAACGGTCAAATGTATCGAACGGAATCTGTTCAATAGACGGCACGTGATTTGCCTGGCCGCTTTGATGTCTGGAAATTGAATGGCGGAAACGCGTGTGCTCCGTGTAGATACGTACGTGTACCCTTCTCACTCGGGATCGGGGTGAACGATCGTATCCTTCGGTGACCTGACCTGGAGAAGTTATTGACTAACGCTAAGACTTGTAGGTATGTCCCACTAAGAATTTTCTACCTGTGTGTACGTACCTACGTGGAGTTGTGACATATTGACCAGGTCGGTGACCTACCTAGCGCTGACCCACTTTTCGTTTTTCCGGTCTTTAAGGGGTGCCTTACCCTTGATGCCTCCTCTACCGGCGAATGATTCAGCGCACGCATTTTATTTCGATTTTATTATTATCCATTCGGCTTCGTTAATACGATTTCTCAAAGCAACAGATCAAATATGCGCAAGTTGACGAAGAAATTTCACTTTTTAATAGAAAAACAAGTGATATACACTAAGTGCGAGTTTAGAACTAATACTTGAGTAGTAAATCAAGAAAAACACACTTAATTTCGACTTAAACGTTTTCTTGAACTATTAACAATTGTTTCACCCTACCGGGCCATCTTCAGAAGAAGTTTTGGTACAAATTTTGGCATTTGTGATGGAGATACATCTACCAATTTATCTAAAATTATTGTGTTATAAACATTTTCAATTTCATTAAGTAAAATGCAGTCCTTTTCCTTTTCTCTTTTTATGTAAAATATTGAAATTCTCTTCTAAAATGAATGTTCTTGTATTCTACTTTACTTGAACCTTTAATTTACAGTAATCATGTATTTATTTTAACAGAACTTTTGATTACAGTGGACAGTTATCGTTTCCGTTGTTCGAGCAACTAACTTCCGTTCCCTACTTCAACTTTACTTTAAAACGCCGAAAGAAAAATAACTTCAGTAAAATGCCATAACTACTTTAAAAAGAATAATTTTCCTCGGAATGATGGTTAACCCACTTCCGAAAGGCAGATTTCCGTTTCTATTAATTTTTCTTTCAGGAATTTACTGTCTCTCTAAGATTCTCTTCGGTTCTGATACGGAGAATCAGATTCATCTCGCTATTTTCGCATAAACGATTCCACGATATTCAAAAAGACCGCGGGGGACCATAAGACTAATATAATTCCATTTCAAAACCGAATGAAATTGAGTAGAACGAAATTCAATTTTACCATTTCTTATGTTTACTTGNATGGTACTATAGAATGTCACCTCAAGGTAGGCCTAGTGGCGTCATCTCTTGGTTAGGCCGGAAACTTATCAATCCACCCTCGTATACTTAAAATCAGTCACTTCTTCTAATTTTTCGTCCCTTATCTTTATATTCGCTCTTTTCCTACTTTTTCCTTCCTGTACTGCTACATCATCTGTAAATTTAAGTAATTGTGCCCCTGTATACCTATCCCTACAGTTGTACTTGTCTTGAATGATGTTGATCACGTCTTAGATGTATAGATTAAATTAATTGTAGGTGTAATTATTATGGAATCATAAATATTTATGGTGCCTTTAATATTACGAGAATTTATTTATTTATTGATAGTTAAAATTTTCTAACTCATCGTCGGCTGTAATGGTCGGTCACTGACTTTGAAGCTGGCATTCCTTCGGGTTCCCTAGAGGTGTCGGAATCAACTTCCACATATATACACATCTATGCGTATACGAAGTCAAATAAAAATGGATCTGATCGCTTTAGTTTAAAAGAAGTATCTTTGACGATAAAAGGGGATTTCGTACTCCCCTTGGCATCATCTGCTCTGTAGATAACGTTTTTGTGTAATATCCGTTGTGTTAGGTATTATAAAGAAATACATCCAGTAGTTAATTCATCTTCAGTTAGGGATTTGTTTTTGATTCTTCATTAGCAAGTGGAACTCAAGTTCAAAATGTGAATGAAACAAAAGACTTGAACTTGTCTATTATAAAAAAAATTGGTTTGTAAAACACAATAAATGGGCACCCACAGGTCCAAATTCTGACCAACAGCACGATTATATCATCACTCAAGATTCCATGGACATCACTTTGGATACAAATTAATAAACAGAAGGTAAAAGCATTTTTTAACAGTTACACAAGTGGAAGGAAAGTCTAACAATTAATTAATTAGTTAATTATTCAATCAAATAAATAACATAAAATTCAGCGTACTGTATGCCTTCTCCTTACAATGATCTCTCACACCTTTTTTATATATTTTTTGTACTTTAACCGTATTGTATTATACTTCCATTAATGGCTAGTTTTCTCATTAAGAATGAGTTAGTTTATAGATTTAGTAGGAGCCACTAAATTGTACCATAAGTCCAGGTTTCGGACTTGAGACCATGCAACAACACCAACAATTGGCCACTACGAGTCAACTATAGATAATTCTAGTAAACCACTGGCAAAATCCTACGTACTTACAACAAAAATGTTGTGATATAAGAGTTAACACTTTCCTTCCATAATATTTGGTTATGAGCATCAGTATGATATCTAATTCGTTCAGGGGAAAGAAATATGTATTCAATTTCTGAAAGGATAACAAGATATTATGGCGACATTTGCAACAAGTAGCTCCAGAACAAGATGATAATATGAAGAGACGGGAAATAAAAACTGGGTTCTCGGTTAACAACGTTACCCTAAATTTCTAGTAAAGCAACGAATCTTTATATCACTATTGCGTATAGGTTTTGTTCTCGGGAGAAAAAACAAAAAATTAGGCTGTTCCATATTTTCATTCCATAGATTAAAAGTAAGAAAAAAAAAGTGAAGAAAGCGCAATAGCGACCCCGAGGGAAATCCAAAGCAACGTCGGTTCATTGTACTTTCGGAACAACCTTGATATTCGCCGGGAAACTAGGTCAGTCGTGGAGCACCTCATTCTCTCATCGAGCGGGACCGAACCGAATGCTCGTCTCCTCTTCCTGCCACTCGATATTCGGCATCTTTTGTACATTGCCTTCAGCAACTCGTACATAAACCGACGATAAAGGGGCTGCAAAAATGGTCTTTAAATTTGTAGGGCGAAATAGGCCCCAGTTTCCACTTAGTTACCGTACAATGTACTAGGCAACAGACGGGAACTATTTACACTCATTGTTGAAGCAGGATAGTCGGTGTTTAACTTATACCAGCTTCTGCTGTACGCCAACTTAATATTGTACAGCTAGTTGATGATTTTTCCTTTAATAAAATTTACACCTTTTTTTTTTACTAGTTTTATTATTAAAGGATCGAGACTATTCACAATTAAAAATATGTACAACTATTGTAACTTAAATAACTAAACGCGTATTATTGAGAACCGTGCTTACTGATGTATATTGATGAACTCTCTTAGAAAAATTTGGACATGTATTTAAATAAACGAGAAAGAGAAGAACAATTTAAGATGGATAGAGATAGAATTAGAAACTAGTATGAAAAACTTTACAGCAAATGACTACATTTCAGGTAAATGTGATAGATACAATTGAAAAGGTTATGAGAGGAAAATACGGCCCTAATATGATTTTAACGATGAGTCAGGTAAACATTGAATAGGTTACTATTGTATTATGAATTCCAAGAGAAGATTCAAATGTAATATGCACGATAATGTAAATTAGGATGCAAAGAATGTACAGTTAAAACCAAAAGCAATCGAATAAGATATTATTAAATGTGTATATAACTAAAAACTATAAGTATAACAAAAAACAAACGTTTCGGCGAATAGCGACGGAACATGCCGCCCGCCATTGATCGGTCGCGATCAATTAAATCAATTGTTATTATACTTCAATTGGAAGTATTGCTAGTTTCTTCACTGCACGTTTAACTTCACCACTTCGCGTTTTTATTGTGACGACTCTCACAATACCGTCATCTCCAGGATGAAGTTGAATGATTCTACCCATCGCCCACTGAAGCGGTGACAAGTTGTCTTCTTTCACTAGAACCATCGAGCCGACGCTGAACTTATTTGATGTTGATTGATACCATTTTGTTCTGGTTATCATTTCATTGAGGTACTCCTTTTGCCATCGTGACCAGAAATGCTGCCTTAGTTGTTGAAGATGTTGCCAGTTTGACAATCTATTACTTGGAGTTTGTGTCCAATCTCTGTCTGGTATGCTTGTGAGCGAATCACTGATTAAGAAATGACCAGGAGTCAGGGCAAGGAGGTCATTAGGATCGGATGATAAAGGTGTCAAGGGACGTGAATTAAGAATTGCCTCAATTTCAATGATGTGTGTGNAAAAATATATTCGGAAAATTAGAGAAAAAAGTAAACTAATAGAAGCTTGGATGAAAGCAGTAGGTATCAAAGAAGTGAATTCCGGAATAAAAATTTGTTCACGTCATTTTAATGCACATGATTATATTTCAGCAAGTTTTTACCATCAGCCATAACCTTAATATTTAAAACTAGAATCATACTAAAATTATAAAGTGAGAAATTATTTATTTCTGTGTAATTGGTTTAACACAATTCTAATGATACGATATAAGTTTTTTGACCTACCTACCTGTTGCAATACAACAAAGTTGCAATAGTGTGTTTGCAACGTTCTCTTAAATCGGTTTTGCACGTGCAAGTCATTGATATGATATTGCTTAAATCACCCAGAATCACCTCACCAATTATATAACGTGAATCACTTTTTGAATCCGAAGTTTGTAAAAAGTAGGCAGTACACTTAACGGAATTTGAAGGATTTGTTATTTCCGAATTTTATAATGTGATTTGCATTAAAAACACGCTCACCTTCAACGAAATTTCCTTTCCGAGGCTTCGTGTCAGCCCAATCACATATTGTGTCAATATTATCATTTTATCGTAATTTGAAAACTTGGAAATTGCACGGCACACTATAGGAACTACGATAAGTTTTCCCTAATCGACGCCGTGTTTTTAGGCTCCTCCCATTTGAGGAATCCCAATACTCCACTTCGAATTATTTTACGCCGGGATTCGTTTTAGCAAGTAGATATCCATATATTTAAATGGACATTGTTGGAGCATACGTAATCCTAAAATGTATCATCGTACTATAGATGGCGTTTATTGCGCCATTTGTGTTATTTTCTAAAACGCGCTGTTAAGACAGCAGGTAAAAGTGAGTCTGTGTTCTGTCCAGCTGCCTGCGACCCGCTGGTGAGATCCAAAAAGATCGAAATCGCGATCCGCGTCTGGCAGTTTCGACAGAATACAGACCACTTCGAATTATTTTATTTGAATATCTGATTATTTATCTTTTATTTCCATATGCTTTAACTTATCCTTTTTCTTCTAAATTGTTAGAAACCGTGAACAATTCAGCGTCAATAAGTGAGCTAATTTTTAGAGCACCATTAATTAGTTGGTTCCCACACTCGTAGTTAAATAAATGAGAGAAAATTACGTTAATTAGTTAAGGGTCGCGAGGTTGTTTTTGTAGAATGGATTTCATTACGAAACTTTAGTAAACGATATACCTACTAGCGTTCACCCCTGAGCCCATCGTTTGCTACATTGTAATTTCATGTCACTTGTGGGTCGACCTCCCCTTGACCTAGTTCCTTTAAAACCGACAGAACATATGTGTGTGCAGCTAGCAAGTGCATGTACTGCATTTGTCCTATTGACCTCGTGGCCCTTCCGTGACGTGGAATTAAAAAATTTACAAACACAAAAAGCGGCACTAGGCACATTGCTTTGAATATTCCTCACCTGGTTTCTACACCATTCCTTTTGAGAATCCAGCACACCACCTATAGGTACTCTTGAGAATGACCATGTGGATCGAATCTGGTTAAAACTGCATGAGTGTTTTCTTCTATAAGTGTTAATACCCTACATTTATTAAGAATTCAAAGACTTCGATGTTGATATCTTGTTATCTTGCAGAATCCACTGCAGATGTGAGTCACAATTTCTGATGAAACACTTGGACTCAATAGTTCATTTTGACCACTGTCCATCAGTCCTAATATTAACTCTACTGTGAATTTGGGACGTACAAACCTATGTTCTTGTACTTTATTGAAATTCTAAAAAGTTAAACGGGTCGATAAGACTTGGTACGTGTCTTACCCTCCATGGCAATCCTATAAAGTCAAAATAAATGCCCTCCTCAATACTTTTAATGGTAGCCTTCTACTGAATATGATTATTACTGTCATATGGATTTGAGATTCTTCAGACCCCTTAAAGCACAGATGATTCCTTGGTCTCCTCTTTTATAGTTATATACCAGAGGTAGAGGCGCTTCTAATAACGTTCTAGTGGCTAAAGAAATAGCTCCTACGCTCAGCTAGCGTGGGGCAATTCCAGACGATATGGATTGCACTTTCCCTTTCCCTGTTACAAAAACGACAACAACTGTAAGAAGCTCCTGGCTGTGTTTTTGTTAAGACTGAGGATTTGTCATTCTCATCAGTCTCTGTTAATTGTAGAGGAGATGATCAGGAGTTATCAAATAATTTGATGTTTCCTCGAATGACTCAGTTGGTTACGGATCCTTGTGAGACCACGCTTTTCATGTGATACAGCAGTTACCCACGGAAATAACATTGGTAAGCTTTCGTTAAACGAAACAAGCTCTTCAACACCGATGCTGATGATGTTAATTAAACAAAAATGGACTTAAATCAAGCTTGTTGAAATTGTACATATATTCAATAGCTACAGACTTAATAGACAACATCATATGACTATATAGTATGTTAACAATTGAAAATGTCAAAGTCAAAAATGGCCTGCTATTTGTTAACTATCGAATATCATTCTCATCGCATAAAAAACCCATTTTTGGGCTGTCCCTGTAGGAAGAGTCACCTTGTCAATTTGTCGTGACCTATAAGTGGTGCCACCTTTATAATTATGGAGGGTAAGATCAGTGCTCTTTTTTTTAATTGAAAGAACTAATATCTCAACCAAAAGACACAGGAATCTTTTTTCTGAACTGGGATGGTTATCTCCACCCTGCTCCACGTTCATTACAAAAGTGTTGCTTATCTATAAATAAATAAAGAGGCTTACAAATGTGTACAAGACAATGCTGAAATGTATTCAGTTTGTTGTCCTATTTTATCACAATGCCAGTACTCCTTTGAATTTTGAAATTGGAAGTAGTCTGGAACGAAAATGGACTGAGAGAACTCAAGCTTTTTTTCATTTGCCTAAAACACATCCTTTCGAAAGTTAACGCCATGATTTTTCATGCATGTAGGTACGTTTTACAATATATTCGGAAAAACTTTTCCCTTTTGTTTTCCCTCTTGTGAAAATGAAACAAGGCCGTCTTGATCGCGGTCTTATATAACAGTGTAAATAACGGTCAGGAATTGGATTGGCGGAATAAATCAATGCACCTGAGCGTCGGGCAGGTTGCAGCAATATTGAGGTCAGTACCCTGTCCGGGTTAGGACGCGTGCGCCCTACCGTCGTCTCGGTCATGCCCTACTGCTGCTTTACTATGTACTATGTATACACCGGGGCTTTGCTCTGCCTCTATGTATTTGTTTGTGTGTATGTGTAGCCCGTGACACACTAACACCGACCTGGTGTGGGAAAATCGGAGCTTTCGATTTTCTCCACGTAATGCCGCTCTAAAGCGTTATTAACTCGACCTAAGCCACTGGAAGGTTATGTTCGTCATATGTTAACACACGGCAAGCTGCCTCCACTACTACGAGCCCTTTGATGTTTATCTTTTTACATGTAGTTGGTATGAACTCAATGTAGACATCCATACTTGTATACACACACACACACACACACACACACACCAACTTTTTATTTTATAATGGAACATGTTGTTGGTACTTTGTAGGGATTTTTCTGGAATTAGTGTCCCAGTCTTGCTATTGGTCTTGCTGGTATAATCTCAGTCTTGATCTTGCGTGTTAATTCTTGATTTTGCTCATCACTTACTTACGTTTTGTTTTCAATTATTCTTCTAAGCACAAATTTTTCTATTTAACAACACAATAATTGTCTATGAAAACTTGAGAATTAACCTACCCTTCCTCCAATGCATAAATGGACCCACCTCCAATGTATATATTGTCCTTTTAGTGAACAAAATATCGTAGTTCAAGGTACTTGAAACAAAAAAGAAATATCGAAAAGTATTTAGTTTGTGTCTATATTTCAACCATGTCTATATTTCAACCAATCATAGGGTTGGACAACATATGACAAATCAGCAGTACTTATATTTTCAGAATCTGCAAATTTAGTTTTACATTTTCGGTTAGCTTTACCAAAATTATTCGACATTATCCTTATTGAGGCATTCCAAAAATTCCATACTTTATGGTTCTTTGAAGAAACAAGTTTAGGATTTTTTTTTAAAAAATCCGGAAAACAGAAGGGTTGTCTACATCTACTTGTCACGAAATTATTCATGGAATTAAAAAATAATCTATTCAGGTTGGGCTATGTTCCATTAAGCGAATAATAATTAATTATCAAGCAGGTGTATATTCGGATAGAGCTTGGATCAGAGAGGGCATAGGAAGTGTCTCGCGCTCTGCCTTTGAGCTTTGTGCTTGCCGAGACTGTAAAAAGCCTGGCCCAGATAACTTCCCCAGGTGGAATGGAGGTCGATGCGGTACGTTGCCCTGTATTTTGGACCGCGCCGTGCGGTAGAACGACCGAGAAGGAAGTAGAGGAAGTAGAGGAGTAACAACGACAATAGCCAACCAGCAGCCAACGAACGAACGGTTTCGGTGACGGCATTTGAATTATGCCAACTTCGAATTCCGGTGGTGACGACTTTCGCTACTTGTCGAAAGCAACAAGTAAGGGACGATCTTAGAGGAAACCTTGATCTCGACACGACGCCGACGCTGGCGATTCAAGACGACTACTTTTTATTTAAACTAAAAAAGGGAACTGAACAAATAAGTAGTCTACTACATAACAAAGGTTGATAATAAACCTACAGAAGTGCCAACTATCGAAATAAACTACAGAAAGGATTACTAAATTGTTGGGGTAATTTAACCTCACAAAGTATGCAGTTTAGGAACTGATAACAGATTGTAGCAACGCTTCCAATGGATGAATGATTCATTGGTAAGGAATAAGGGCTTAAAGATGTTACTAGCGAATCGTTTTTGCTTTAAATCTGTTTTGATAACTCTATGATTAAACAAAGACGATGTGTCTACTTATGTTTACGTACTTTCCAAGTTCAGTTAGTGTTTCGTCACCTAGTGGGTATTTACTGCTACTAAAGTAATTGCTGCATGGCGATTTACTGCACGTAATAGGATTTTATATCAACTCGCTCTTTATGAACTTTTTTGGTATGAATAGTGATTTATCAAGATCGTCTCTAGTGAGCAGATGAGATCAAAATCGTCTTGTAGTTTCGATTTTCTGACCAAGAGCGTTTTTATCTATCTATGTAGGAGATAGATAATATTAATAATGAGTTTATTAGGGAATGTTTTCGATTACACATTTCAATGATATCACAGCGCAGTACTGCCACTACTACCTGTGGTTTGAACTCGTCCCATTCAGCCAACAGCGGCGATCACCGAGACCAAAGCCGCCACTTTAGCTATTTTAAAAATTCAATATCTTGAAGAAGATACTTATAGAGATCAAGATTAATTTTGTAATCCGAGAACTGCTACATTTCATTTAAGGTCAGTTGCAATTCTCATGGAAAAATTATTTCAATTTTCTAATCAGTTAGAAGAAGTTACTTAAAGAAACAATGTCTTATGACAATGACATATTTCTTACAAGGTTCCTGTTTTATCCTTGAACGTTTGTAATAGTTTCATGTTCCTGGAATATTACTCTCAAGTTGGATGTAGTAGCAGACTGTTCACAATTGCTCTTAATATTTTAGAATTGTACAGAATCTGTTTTTAGATGTGTAAAGGAGTTAAATTTTAGAGCCTTAGTTACTCAAGGTCAGGGTTGATAATTGTATAATTTAAATTAATTAGATGCCTATGTTTTTACGACTGGTACAACTTACAGTCGTTAGTAATAATGCACACGTGACCCTAAAGCTATTCTCTAGTTTTAGTCTTAGAAATGAATATTTGCGTGACAATAACGACCCAGTTTCTGAAAACCAGCTGTTCGATGGCAGCTTAATTTTCATTTACCTACATAATATAAATCGAAGGGATTAGTGGGAAGGGATAAGTAGGCATAAAGAGGTCGGTAGGCTAAATAGCCTACTCCTAATGAACGGTCAAATGTATCGAACGGAATCTGTTCAATAGACGGCACGTGATTTGCCTGGCCGCTTTGATGTCTGGAAATTGAATGGCGGAAACGCGTGTGCTCCGTGTAGATACGTACGTGTACCCTTCTCACTCGGGATCGGGGTGAACGATCGTATCCTTCGGTGACCTGACCTGGAGAAGTTATTGACTAACGCTAAGACTTGTAGGTATGTCCCACTAAGAATTTTCTACCTGTGTGTACGTACCTACGTGGAGTTGTGACATATTGACCAGGTCGGTGACCTACCTAGCGCTGACCCACTTTTCGTTTTTCCGGTCTTTAAGGGGTGCCTTACCCTTGATGCCTCCTCTACCGGCGAATGATTCAGCGCACGCATTTTATTTCGATTTTATTATTATCCATTCGGCTTCGTTAATACGATTTCTCAAAGCAACAGATCAAATATGCGCAAGTTGACGAAGAAATTTCACTTTTTAATAGAAAAACAAGTGATATACACTAAGTGCGAGTTTAGAACTAATACTTGAGTAGTAAATCAAGAAAAACACACTTAATTTCGACTTAAACGTTTTCTTGAACTATTAACAATTGTTTCACCCTACCGGGCCATCTTCAGAAGAAGTTTTGGTACAAATTTTGGCATTTGTGATGGAGATACATCTACCAATTTATCTAAAATTATTGTGTTATAAACATTTTCAATTTCATTAAGTAAAATGCAGTCCTTTTCCTTTTCTCTTTTTATGTAAAATATTGAAATTCTCTTCTAAAATGAATGTTCTTGTATTCTACTTTACTTGAACCTTTAATTTACAGTAATCATGTATTTATTTTAACAGAACTTTTGATTACAGTGGACAGTTATCGTTTCCGTTGTTCGAGCAACTAACTTCCGTTCCCTACTTCAACTTTACTTTAAAACGCCGAAAGAAAAATAACTTCAGTAAAATGCCATAACTACTTTAAAAAGAATAATTTTCCTCGGAATGATGGTTAACCCACTTCCGAAAGGCAGATTTCCGTTTCTATTAATTTTTCTTTCAGGAATTTACTGTCTCTCTAAGATTCTCTTCGGTTCTGATACGGAGAATCAGATTCATCTCGCTATTTTCGCATAAACGATTCCACGATATTCAAAAAGACCGCGGGGGACCATAAGACTAATATAATTCCATTTCAAAACCGAATGAAATTGAGTAGAACGAAATTCAATTTTACCATTTCTTCTGTTTACTTGTAATCGTTCGTAAATGACATCGAATTTGAATAGTGGTTGAATTGAGGGCGCGCGTTATCCAGTCTCGTGCCCTTTGAACCCCACTGTCTAACGATGGGCATTGCGCAAGCCGTTATAAGCAATGTGAACTTTTGCCCTGGAAAAACACGGGGTGCTTTCCCATGCAAACTAGGTTTCCATGCGATCCGTTTCCCTCTGTTCTCTGACACATTTTGCGGTTCGAAACGGAAAATCTGCGACCGGCTTGGCTGCCATGCCGCGTCGCATCGCATCGCTGTCGATCCACGTGATCAAATTCGAACACATTTTCGCAAAGCTTTGGCAGAATAAACAAGTTCACATTAATTTGTTTTTCTAATAGATCTCGTGATTACGTACAGCTGTCCGACATAGTTTTACATTTACACGAACTATGTCACTGGAACATCGAAATTACCTTACTTTGATACTCCATTTGAATTTTTAAATCAACCGGAACAAACAATCAAGAATAATATTCCCCACATTATCATTACAAAGCACACGTGCCACCAAACCAATAATAAAAAGAGTTTTTTTTTGTAATAATTTAATGAAGAATTATAAAAAATGTTACTCCTACGTATACAGGGTGTGTTTGAAATAGGTAGCAAGCTTACAGGAAGTGATAGCGCACTGTAACACAAGAAAATTAAGTGAATATTTCATGGTCCGAAAGTTCGCCGTTTTCGAGAAAAACGTATTTGAAAGTATAAGCAAGGGTCAGTCCGGTCCTGGTAGGATCACACAGGGAAATGCGAGATTGCGACGCCCTTTCATTCAGCTGCTACTTGGCAGCATCCTTGTTGCATTTCTTTATGTAGACAGTCAAAGCTACTGGAAGTAAGTAAATGTGTCAGTGTCATAGGTCAGTGCGAAATAGTGCATACTATCAACGATAAACAAAGTAGTTATTTAATTAATTGTTATCACAATAGGCGTCTAAAATTTATTATGTATGGTAGCGTAGTAAGCTATTGATATTTTCTTTACACAATACAACCGTTAGTCTTTACATTTTCCGTCGATGTAGCTGCTTAGATGTCATCGCAATTCCTCTGTACGTTGCCAATTCACGACCAGGACCGGCTTCGGATTTCAACTTTGCCTGGTTTTCTTACAAATTTTTTGTCCACCCTCTTTAAATCATCATGCGATTCCGTATTACATCTGGTGAACACCCTATAAAGCTTGTTAGTTATTACAAAAACAATGCAATCAATCATTTTGAAGCAACTACTAAACTATATACTTATTTAATCTTAAATTTTAACGTTGATTTTTGAAGCGGAATTTACATTTCGTTACTGAATTTATTGAAATGAAAGTTTTATCTAACAAGGTCATCCCTAGAAGAAGGATTGTAGTTTCCAGATTATAAAGACTCCAAGCTTGGTTGAAATGACAAATTAATCTGATGAAGTGGAATTCCGTGCCTTTTCTTATTCATTAATTGATAATTAGACTGGGAAATTTTGAACAAGGAAGCTTAAATCAGTGGCTTCAAGGACTCGTACGAGTAGGACATTTTTCATTCCGGGACGGAGCTTTTAACAATGAGAACGCTTTGGAGCACCATCATAATATGCAATTAAATGCGACAGCGAAAGTAAATATGGGTTGGCTTTCTCTCAAAGAGGTACCTAGTGTAATTAGCGAAACTGGGTCGGCGTTTTTATTGGTCAATAATTTCAAAGAAAAGGTGCCTTGATATAACAAGGAAGCGTCTAGGAATGTCTTCAATTCATGGACGTCATCAGACTTCACAAGCAACTGACTGATCTTTCTATTTGAAATCAATCTGTAAAACTGGTTAAAAATACAGTAAGTAATTTTAACACAACGATATAAAATTAACTGACTTTGAGGTTAACCTTCTTCCATTGAAGATGTCAACTGCAGTCATCGGTGAAACTATTGGCGTGCCGAAGAGAAGCACTTAATTGGAAATTGCGATTGTAATTAGTTTGATAGTGTCAAAGTTTCAGTTTTGTTTACATATTTGAGCTGCTTCTTGTACAGCGTTATTTGGATACTGAAATGTTTAAGCTTTTTGAAAGAGCTTCCATCACATGTCATTTTTGATAAAGGACGAATTAAATTTAATTTGAACGACACTGATAAGAGGAAGTCGCCCTTATGTGGAATTAGGTCAACGCATATTGAGATTCTTATTTAAATCGATTTCTCCAAGACCGTGTTATTTCTAACCTAGATATTTATCGATTGTTCGACAAATACTTTTGAAAAATCAGAATTCACCTGCATTCGAAGGCATTTTCATTTAGAGAGCGGATGTTAATTTCTGCCTTTCAATACCAGTAAGGCATCCTTATACCTAGCAGCAGAAATAGAACGCGATTTGAGAAAAAATTGTAAATGCTAAATGGGGAAATAGGGCAGATCACAAATGGGATGAATATGCAGTAGATACTTCAAACACTACGTCAAATACAGTACGTTTAGTGATAATAACATTTCTAAATTAAATTATAGACAGAACGGAAAAAAGATTAATAACATCTTCTTTTAGGCAACTAAATAGAAATTTAGAAATAAGTAAAATTTACTTGACGTATCGATGACATTTCTTATTTTATTTTCCTTAATATACAGTACCTAAATTTTGAAAAACCAGTTAATACAAATAGAGTTAAATTCAATGCATTAATGAATTATTTTGTTTACTAACTACCTATTACTGATAACCTCAAATTAATGAAGAAACATTGTTCCTGCCGTCACAACCTTGGCGGGAATTGAACGGAGGTATGCTCCAGTATTCTAGTACTAAGCTTACTAATACTTAGTTATTATACATTACTTCCATGGTTCTGCAACCTACACTATAATCTATAAAGCAGCTTCAATTAAATAAATTTTGGTGCAGGTGCTGGACATTATAATGTGTCTATAGATTCTACTTTGCAATCACAACTATCCACCTTGTCCCTCTGGTTTAACTATATAACTGATAATTTTATCTACGTTACACAGAAATAAGTCTGATTTTGTTTTTATTATCTATTATTGTTTACTTACAAATAGTCTAGCGTATACTAAAATTCGTTGATATTCTTTATTCAATCCGATTTTCGAATTATTTGTCCACTAAATTCGGATTGTTTTTTTTTTTCTTTTTACAAGGATCTTCCTTACGATAAAGCTCGTTGAAGTTCGTTCACATTGTAGTCAAGATTGTGTACTATTATAACGACTGCACAGTAAGAGGATTGGACTTTTTTTTTTGAAAAGAAAAGACATACATTTCACCAACGCATGTTTTTATTTCATTCTAAAGGTTTGGCTTAAAGATATCAATGGATAGAAATACTACTTTGTATTCAATATATCTGATATATTTTTGAAAAAAGAGTAATGTCCACTGCAGAGGTCATATTAGAGGCTACAAAGGATGTTGCGGTCTCTTTTAGAAAAACCGTTTCCTTTTTTCTCATTTCCTTTTGTAATAGAGATGTTGCCATTTATTTTTAGCTGATGGTAGTCAATTCAAAATCTAAATGGATTTCTAATCCACTACTATAGAAACATAATGCTAAATTTATAAACATTGGGTACAATCGTACTTATAGATGTAATAAAGAAGAATTTGTAGAAACATACACTAATTTATTTATTTTAGATACGATTAGGTCATTATTAAATAAATTCAATTGCTGTTTAAATTAATGATGCACTTCCTATTATGCACGATATACGTCTGACGCGTGTCTGACGCCAGTGCATAATATAATAAATTTTATTTTTAAACCACTATTATTATTTTAAACAAGTTCAGGTAACGCACTTTCATTATCGAATCTAGGTGATAATTAATCACTTAGTTAGTCCATGATTACAGCGTAAAAGTCAACAGAAGTAGGTATTGAAGGAACAATTTCAGGAGCATGCTATTGTAATTTCTTCAACAATTACAAAATTACAAACGTATTGACCTATTGTCTGATTAAAAATGTAGGATTCAGGAAGAAGCATTTTTTAAAGGAAGGACAATTCATTATTCTACCCGGAGTACTTCTTCCAATAGTGATAGAATGTGGAATATCTCAATTGAAATGCCTGCGACTTAAGTCACTAATCCTCACGTTGCTATAGTACAAGTTTGTATTGTGATGCAATCAATATATCGATTACCGACGGCTCTAGCATAGCTCGCTGTGTGAACAGCTGTTTTTACTAAAGATGCCGAAGAAGTAAACCATTTATAAAAGACGCATGCATGACCGCAGAAGTTCGAGAGCCTTCCAGAAAAATAAAGACTTAATTATTTATATCATCATCATAATAAGGTCATCAGTCCTAAGACTGGTTGGACACGAAACTCCACTATTTCCTATCCTGAGCTAATCTTCGCATTTCCCTAGAACTAGAGCATCCTATATCCTTAAATATTTGTGAACAGTCCACCTCTACTCCTCCTAACTCTTGTTTCTGCCTATAATATGTCTTTGACTAGACCTTTATGCCTGAGAAGATGTCCTACCAACATATCTCCCCTATTTTTTATTTACTTCCATAGAGTCTTCTATTCTCCTATTCTTTCTAATACCTCTTCATTTTTAACCTTCTCTATCCACGGTATCCTCATCATTCGCCTGTAACACCTAATTTCTAACGCTCGTAACCCTTTCTTTTCAGCCGCGTCAACCGTGCATGTTTCGCACCCATACAGAGCCGCGGTCCAAACATATATCTTTAACAATCTTTTCGGTATTTCTAAATTAACCGTTCGCGAACATAGAAGTGACTTCTTTTTATTGAAGGCTGATTCACAACAATAACAAAAGCTATAGTTATTTTTATTTTTAAAGAAAAACAAAAAGAGTGTAAGCATGTACATCGTGTATTCCCTTTAATTTCAAATATTCCTTAAATCTCATGCATCTTTTGCTAAGGCAGGACGTCAAGCGTAGTTGGGAATATCAAACAATGCCAACTATGCGACGCGTTGTAACATTACTATTCAAGACGCGTCCCGCCTGGCATCCTAGCAGCAAGCGTGCTTTTCCTACGTGTTTTGTACGTGTGTGTGTACGTTAAGAGGAAATTCTGCAACCACTTAAAGCATCAAATGAGCAGAAAGACGCCGAGTGGGCGTCCATAACATTTTCGCATACATGTTACTCAAAATTAAGTAATTTATGGGGCTGATTTACATCTCAACAACAATCCATGAGTTTATGCATCGTCTCTTCGCGAAAGAGGTTCCATTTTTGGAAATTGATGGTTCTGTTTGTAATTTTTAACGAAATGGGAATCAAAAAGAATAAGTTTAGATGTCGCTAGCTATGTCAACATGAAATCTCAAAATCTCAGTTAATCTTCTGTTCATTCATCAGGCAAATCCATTTACGAAAAGCAACATTGACTCAAATCAAAAAATTTCAACGTTTTGTACTTATGTCATTACGTCTTTATGCCTGTAACTGGCGGATTACGACTTTTTCTGGTTAATCAATTCGTTTCGAAAGTAAAATTTATCTTGGCCGCCCCTGCCCTTGCCCTTGGCATTATTGTGTTCTGTTTGTTAAAGTCGCCACTCAGTCTGTTTTTTTTTTGTATTATACTCCAACGCAATGTGAAACATTCCTTGGTTCTATGTAATGTGGTAACTTCATCGGATCTTAGGGGCACTGAAACTGTAAACCACAAGCTTAAAACTTCGCTGCGTAATGTGACTTCGGGAGTTGTGTACATCTTTATTAATGGAGCTGATACAAGATACCGTTTCTGTCTGCGACATTGATAAATTTTGCGGCACTATTTGTTCATGTATGACGTGTCGCATCTATGAATACAGTGCTCAAGAGTTGTATATGATTAATTAAATGATTATCCGGCTAAAAATGTTACCTATATGAACAGATCCGTCACCGTCATCGTCATCGTCATCGTCATCGTCATCGTCATCGTCATCGTCATCGTCATCGTCATCGTCATCGTCATCGTCATCGTCATCGTCATCGTCATCGTCATCGTCATCGTCATCGTCATCGTCAGCGTCAGCGTCATCGTCATCGTCATCGTCATCGACATCGTCATCATCTTCATAAGGCCGTCACCGTCTTCGTCATCGTCATCGACATCGTCATCATCTTCATAGGACCGTCACCGTCACCGTCATCGTCATAGTCATCATCTTCATAGGGTCCCCATTGTCATCAGCGTCATCGTAATCGTCATCGTCATCATCATAGGGTCGTCAGTCCTATGACTGATTAAACACACTCTTGTATAAAAAAAAAATTATTTTAAGCAAACTGTACATGAGAATTTATATGCAAACGAAGTCGATGTCTGGCTTTCTACGTGAATGTCTGAGTTTTGCTATGACTTCTTGTAAATAAATACGCCAGGAGGGAGAATAATCCATGTATACATTTAAACATACGTAGATAAATTATTCCATCAGGACTTGTTTGCACAATTTTTGGTTTCTAATACGCCAAAGCAAAAGGAATGAGTTCATTTTCTTAATGTTTTTCCGTCAAAAATATTTACTTGTCAAATAGGAGAACAAATTCAAACCCAATTGGAAATACAGATGAATACAATTAAGGAGTAAGGTTTTGCTAATTATAAGTTTATTTCCTTTTGGATAGAGTTTGTAATTTTAAATGAATAAAGAGTAACAGCCCTTTCGGTTCACGAAACCTTTCCATTTTACGGGCTGATGTTCATTTTTTTTTCTACATTGATCGGGTAAATGGTTTTTGCACAGCACAGTTTTTCATATAAATTGATTCATAAAATTTTCACAACACCACGTCGAAGATTCAGATCACGTACAATTTTACAGACGAGAAATCTTCGATGTCCTATAAAAACTCCAATTTATAGGGCTGGAAAGACGCCCAGTGTATTTTGCAGTTCCATAAATTTACAATAAAATGGACGAAAGAAACTCCTACAAATCAACCGGAAGGCACTTTTTCTGCATATTCTTCTAAAGTGCGTATCCATCCGTAAAATTGCACTACGTAAGTCCATACATATGAAAATATACTATTCCATTTTTGGCATCCATCCCACAGTTGGGTTCCAAATTAACTTCACTATTTGTATAGCTATTTGATTAAGTAGATAAGTTAAGAGAGAAAAAATTATAAGGAAACACAGGGTGATTTAAAAAGACTTTACAACTTTGAAATACAATTTTTAATTTGTACGGTTTCAACTTTAAACAAACGCGTTTTTAACACACGCTAAATAGTTGTCCATTCAAGGCAGCCATCTTGAACGCAACTGCTTTTAACGACCGTTACGGTGTGATTTGGTACTAGCGAACTACGCCAACCAAACTTGATGTGTATCCCTACAAATTGACAATACGTTCTCTGAATAAATTTATATGACTTTTGAAAGTTGTAAAGTCCTTTTTGAACCACCCTGTACATTTATAAAACAAAGAGTAGCGCATATAGACAGGGTCGAGTCACTTTTAACAAAAACAAATCACTTCTGTGCTCGCGAACAGTAGATTTGGAAAAGGACCATCATTATCATCACCTGAACGGAAGGAGCAGCGAAAAATAAAACAATAGAAGCTTGTTTTTTGGGTGATTCATTCCCACCAGCCACTAATGTTGGTGGGCGGGTAGTTCCTCCGGCCTACACCGGAAGGTAGGGCGGAAGGCCCTCGTGAGCCTCCTCTCAGGAATTGTGAGAATGGGTGGGTGGTGGTTCAGGTGAGAAAGATGAAACAGATGAAATGAATACAGAAGAGAATGAAAGATTGGAATCTATGGAATAATACTGCCCCAGCATTTGCCTAAATGATCCAAGGAAACCACAAAAAACTTTTTCTCCCTAATGCTAAGCAGTGGTCTAAACCTCCAGGCTATGCTGCTCGGTAGAAGCTTGTGAAATGTGGTGTTATATATAGAGGAATGTTAAAAAAGAGAAGAGAGATGTTACGGTAGGGATGACCTCCTAAGATATCAAGGGTCATTTAGAGACAAATTAGAAGTAAAAACAGAAACAAGGTGAGACAGACGAAGGCTTATACTTGATTACTGTTCACAAATTGTTGTGAATGCGGAATGTTGAAGTTTTCCGGAAATGTTAAAGAAAAATTAAAAGGATAATTTGTGCTCTACCTAAAGTATCTCTTCAATGTTACTCCACAAATATAAATAAAATTAATTTTTTTCCTTCTGGTTGCATGTAGGTAGGTACGTATGACGCTTCCTTCGGCTAAATATTTCTTTTAATTTTGAAAGCGATTTTCGCCTGTGGGCTAAGTTTTTACGTATACCTAATACGTTTGAAGTCAATGTCTCGATTCGTTTAGGAAAGGAAGACAGATAGGTCCTTCAGGTACAGACTCCTAAAAATCGATACGCTTTGTTTTACATTGTTTACCTGGAATTTCACGGAATTTCACCTAAACTTTAAATCTCTTATAAGTAGTATTCCTAAAATTTTTAATGACGATGGCTTCCTGCGGGAAGTATAAATTTTCTATGTCATTATTTACCGTCTTTTTGGCTGTTACCTGTCACAGTTCCAAACATGCAATAAAGACAGTGGAATTAATTGCCTTATTTTGGGACAGTTTACTTGGCTGAGAATAGAATTCGAATTGCTTCAAATACCAATACTGTAAGTCAGGCTTTGGCTATTTTTGAATTTGTTTTGTATTATATATCGAAACCGTAACTTTACTGAATCCCCAGAATTACTCGAACGTTATAATTTATTATGATATCAACACTTATCAAAATTGTTGCGAATTTAAGTTTAGAAAAACTTTCTTTCCTTACAGATAAACGACAGTGGTAACAAAATAATTTCTTTCGCATTCATTCCCAGACCAGTATTCAATGTTATTCTACTGATTTGAAGACTTTCTATCTTCCCACTTTAAATCAATTTACTTAATGCTTTTCTTTGGTTATTCCGATGGATTCTGCAAAAGGATTGGTGGATAAATGTCTATTTGTCACCCTTGACATTAACTAATCGAGAGATTCGAGAATGTCAAGTAAGTTTAGTACATTGAAGAAGTAAACTGTAACGCGAAACGTGAATACGAAACAAATCCGATACACACGACTAGAACTTGAAAAATTCATGGAAAAAAGTGAACATTCCTTTACCCTAGAGGGAACCCAAGGCCAAGCATTTTAGCCATATAGTAAACACACTTTGGAGTTGAACCTTTTGACCTACGTGGTACATAGTTTCAAACTCCTTATGTTCTTCTATTTGTCTAAAAGAAACAACAAGAATCGTTATCATTGCACCATTTTAAAGTTAATTCTTTACGATAAAGATCGTCATGTGTATGTGCTACAAATCGAATGATGTATGAAGTTGTCAAAAATTTACGTACAAGCAGAAACTTTGAAGTGCTTTAAGAAAGCAAATCTTAAAAATTATTAGCATTTTTACAACAAAACCGATAACCAGCGTTGAGAAACAGAATCACAAGCATCTTATGCTTTTACCTACCTTAATAAATTATTGGATGCTTAAAACAACTGACTTTTATTGAATGTGATGATTTTGGTACTTACTTTATTCATTCTATTCTAAGATTATGAATACGTGGTGTGTTCAAGAAGTTGCGGAGAAAATCGTGTGGAAACCGTAGTAACAATCACTCTTAACGAAAATTATGCTTGGCTTCAATTTGTAACTACTTAGTATCTGTATACATATTATTCACAGTTTTTTATGAAATATTTATTAAATAGTGGACGTATCACTGAAAATCTTTACCAGCTGCGTAGAAGAGTTTCAGAAGTTTGATTGTTTAATGTTATATTGCAAATTTGAGTTTAACCCGGGTTTAGTTGATTTTAAATTGTTAAATCATGCCTTATCCCAAGTAGCAATAAAAATTCTGATACAGGGTTAAGGCTGACAGTTAAGTTCAGCCTTTCCAAGTTCCGTAAACAAGGAGGTTTCCAATTTGAAATGTAAACTAGAACTGAAAATCCAGAACGTTAATACTGGAATTCAACCGTTTTCTGACATTATTAAAGAAATCGGAACGAAGAAACGAATTAAAATTACTATATGTCAACAAACAAATGTCAGAAGAATTTAAGACAGAACACGTACATACGTTTTAAATTTAAGTCAGTATGGAACAAACCAAAATTCGAAATGGCCAGAAAATTATATAGACATCACTACCTAATCAGCACCTTTTATTCAAATATACCAAGCTATGGCAAACTCAAAATTCTATTGAAACAAATGGATAATATTTCAGCATACGACTCTGGAAGTGTTTCCGGTGAATCACAGACCACCATTGCAAGAATCACATTCCAATTGTTCAGTATTTCTATAGAACATTAAATTCTAGTCTTATCATCGTTTCCAATGAGCACGCCATCACTGACAAACTGAATCTTTTGGGTAAGTACGAGCAAGATGAGCAAGTATCAGTAAACAATCATCATTGATTGATATAATAGTAATAGATAATAGTTTTTGACACGACATACTGCCCTTACTTTTTTGGTGTTTAGACACCAATTTTATTGCTACAACTGATAGTGTTATTTGAGTATCCTTCTTTATTTATTGTTTATTCAGTTTAGGACTCAATGTTTGGATATTTAAGACTTCAGCAACAATATTGGTCAATATTGCCGGCGAAATTCAGTTGGTTGGGTTTTTTTTTTACCTTCCGTGGTCCATTATATCCGTATTGATGAAATATTAGATGTTATTTGGCGTAAACGACTTTTTAATGGAAATCGAACGAACATAAATATATCGAAACTGATTTTCGATCGCTTTCCGAAACTGGTCCACATTACTCACTCGCAAACGGCGTTGTTGTTGTTGCCGAAAATTTCTGATGCAACACAAAATCATCAGTTTGTCCGCCGAAATGACGGTCAAGGATAACTCGTCTCAAACAAGGACTTTCAGGAAGATATAAATTTTTGGAGGAGTCGCGATATAGTGCCATTCGTTACTTAATTGGACCTAAGCCAATGGCGAAGTGTCTGTCCAGTTGCTCCTAACTCAATAATTCCCGGTCCGTTTTGATTCTATATCGAAGAAATATTGCATGGAAGAAAAATTTAATCAGATAGAGGAGGATTCGAAACTAGTGTGAACTAATTAATTGCTGGAGGTGGACAATCACCTCAATGTCACACTCAGATGCAGATAATTTCTTGTAAAGGAACAGATACATTCAATTATTATTATCGTATTACTAAAATAATATTCTCCAGTGAATGTTAAAACTAAACAAATACCTAGCAAATACCTAGCAAAAAAAAGTACAACAGGTACTACCCCTACTGCAGTAACTTATTTACAATTAATTATAATTTCCCTTAATTACCCAATATTAGACAAGTTATAATAGAAGCTAAAAAAACATTCCCCCTTCTCTCCCAGCTACCAATTGTCAATTAATTTAATCCTTGTACTAACTTATTTATCTAACAATTTATTGGAAATCATTTGATTTCTCCCATAATAGATGAGCATTATTACACTATGTATATTAAAGTATATAAATTGAGTGTGTAATGTGACTTACGAACAAAAATGTTGGACATCAGCGTAGCCGGCAGGCAAAAAATGATGACCAATATGTCGGCGACTGCCAAGTTAACAATGAAGAAGTTGGTGACGGTCCTCATCCTGGGCGATCGGAAAACGACGGCTATGACGAAGAAATTTCCAACGAGCCCAATGGCAAACACGAGAAGATATGCGACACAATAGACCACGGTCATGACTGCGGAATGTCGGTAAAAAAGTTCCGGTTGGAAAGATGTCTCAGTTGCATTCACAGAACTGTTCATTATCAACGTTGCCCCGTTACTTTTGATCCCTACCTCGTAGAATGGTTTGTGGTTATCGCTATCCTGTTCCGGACTGGCCGCGCTAATTATATCTAAAATCGAATTACTCACAAATTCCGAAGAAAACATTTTGTTCACCGAAACGCTCTGATGTCGCTGTTCTCTAGGAGTTGGCGTGCTGCTACTGCTATTTAACCGAAATACTCTTGCAATGTGATGTGCGGCACCATAGCCGAAGGGTTCTTCCTCTAGTACCCGAAGGGAGCTAAAACTACTTCCGTGATGGTGGTGACCAGTGTGGCTTCCGGAGCCTCCCTTAGCCATTTACAAAGGCGACCAAGACAACATTTATTAAATAAAATGCAGCAATAGTGGGTGCTATGGGACGAACAAATGAAGTCGCGGGAAAGTTTTGCTGTTGTTTTAGCGCGACGATTCGATAGGGGTGCGCGCTGGGGGTTGAATGTTAGCGCGCTCCTGTTTCATGAGAAATAAGAGCGACCGATAGGGTCAACAAGCGACTGCGCGAAACTTTTCAAAGGGGTGAAAGCATCGATGAAAGTGACGGTCGCATTGGAGATTTTAAACCGGATTTTTCTTTATCGGTGATAAATTGATTTCGAATCCTTTCAAGCAATAAGCTTTTATAAAGAAAAATTAATTAACACTAGACTCGTATTAATCTAGAAAGTTTCCATGAGCTATAAAGAAACTCGATAATAAAACTAATTTATAGATAAAAATTAATGGAATTAACTTTTTTTTGAATGACGAAGTAAATCAGTTTTTACTAAAAATAAAAAAAAAACTTTTGGTTGTTTCATTCCCACCAGCCATTAAATCTGGTAGGCGTGCAGTCCCTCTGGACTACGTCGGAAGAGAGTAGGCTTCAGCCTCCTTTCAGGAATCGTGGGAATGGGTGGGTGGTGGTTCGGGTGAGAAAGATGAGATGGGCAAAATGAAGACACAGGAGAATGAAAGATTATCTATGGAATATTACTGCCCCAGCATTTGCCTAAGTGAACCAAGGAATCACAGAAAAACATGGACCAAGGCAGACGGACCCGGAATCGAACCGGCGTTCTCCCGAATGCTAAGCAATTGTCTAAACCTCTAAATCATGCCGCTCGGTATTACTTAAGATAAAGACGTACCATCAATGACTCCTTTTATATAGTAAATGCGGGGGTACTTAATTGATAATATCAAGCAAAGTCAATAAGCAATTAGCATACATATGATATATTAGGAGATTTACTATCATTCAAGACCACCTCTAAGTCTCGCATCAACAGACTCTGATGGGGTATAATTTCCGCCCAGGTTGTGAACACAGTCTCCACTCAGTGTGTCAGTTGCAGTTGCTGACGAAACATCTGCATTAAATCGCTCATTTCGGCCACGATCCATCAACCTGAATTTAATAAAGAACAAATTGGTTATTACTTCAAACCTTTCCTACCATTTCGAACTTCCAATTTTAATTGCATGATATGGTCACGTAGTACTACCACACTATTTAGTCTGTCTTGACAGTTTAAAAATCATGTACGTAACTGAAAACTGTAACGCAATACAAATTTAATTAATCTGTCCCTCAAAATGCAACTTGCCCCAAAGCTACCCTTTAGAAAACATCAAACAAATTTTGTGGCTGAAATCAAGGTGACACCAACATAGTTTCTTACTTTTAATGAATTGATGATTTATTTTGTCCCTTCCAATGTCGAACAAACGGTCCGATGCATTGAAAACAATGAGACGAATCATCGTAAGTACGAAGTTAAAACTTTCAGCTGCCATAAAAGTGCATTTTGTAATGCCCATTGTGTTGTTTATTGCCATCACCTTCACACACGAAGAGATCTAGAACGCACTTATCTCTAATCTTATTACATTCGGTTTGATACATTCGTAAAGTAGGATCAAGTGTTCACATCCTCGAAACAAATAGACCGCATTAACCGCCGAAGGATTTTAAGAACCCTATCGTTATATAGATATGAACCGGAAGGGACAATTGGAATTTCAGTTTTGGTATGGTTTAATGCACCTCGAGTCCTCTCAACTGTTACCATTAAAGGTAAAGGGATTTACACCAAAACTCATCGCAGTTAAGGTTCTTTGGATTATCCATAAAACAATATGAATCGTAATTGAGGGGTTCCGGTTCATAACTGATAAAACTTGAACCGTTGACATTGGAACTGTATTAAAACTGAAACTTTCCATTTTAGAAAGGCGATCCCTAAATTCTAAAGTGCACAAGCTCATTACAAAAATCCCTAAAAGCTTCCACATCTTTCCTTTTAAAATTTAAATCGGATTCTTCGAAGACAAAGAAAAGTATTTGTTCCAGCTCACAGAACACGTCGATCTTCCACATTGGAAGCTTAAATAAACACTTAGGATATGCTTTCGCTGTCTCTGTATTAGGTATTGGTCCAGGAGAGACTCTTGAACGTAAGCTTCAGTTCAACAAACCTTTTATTGTTATGAAACCAAATCAATCACAACTTTTGTACGAAAGATTTATCATCAAGTACCCTTCAATTAAATCGCTATTTCTGATAAAACCTGTATGAGTAACAAAAACCAAAAATAATGTTTTTAACACAAAGTTTAAATACCATGGTTTATAGACTACAAGTGATAATATGACAAAAGAACAAAGACATGTCAAATAGTTTATATGCAACCACCTATTCACACCAAACAAAAATTTGATGGTACTCGCATATCATGTTTGCAACCAACTTTACACTACAATGTAGGTATTTAGACCCGCTCACTTTTCAACCACCTCAAATATATCAATATCGATGCTTTTTAATTAAATATTTTAATTAACGGATAGCATCTTGGATATCAAAGATAGACCTGAGCATTTTATATTTAAACGGTTTAATTGTTCCCGAATTGAATGTTGCACTTCCTCCCGGCTCTCCTGTTTCTATAGATCGTTTCTAGTCGTTTTACCATTTTTTCCTCTTTTTCTACAATCACTAATCCAAAATTTTGGCCGTTTTGTCTACTGCCAACTTAGACAATTACATTGTTCCCCATTGTGTTTGAGTATATCGAACTACTTCTTCCACTTGAAGACAATAAAAATTAATATGTTTATCGTCATTTCCGTTCATGACATCTTAAATTTTCTTGAGAGTCTTTTTAACGTCGTCGAAAAAGTTGAAATAGTCAATTCCATTAAGCGTTGCATTTCGTCCGACGTTTCTATAAAAGAAATAAAAAATATTGTCTTGTTACTACCACCTACCGTTGGAGGGTGCTTTAATACAAGCATGGAGTAAATGGAAATCCGGTAAAAATACGACTCGAACACAGGAGTCAAATTCATATGTGCATACGCAGTCTGGACGCAAACAAAGCAACAATTTAACCCTGATTGTCTGCTCGACTCAGTCGGCTGTAAATCTCATGAAAACTTTTCAATGCCAATTGTCGAATATTGGCAGGAAGGTGGAGAAACTTCTGCTTTCACTGTTTGTTTTCTACTGCACTGCAGCGTCTCGAAGCGTGCCAAATAAAGATGAATAATGTCCAACGAATAAAAGTTCTTTCAGACTAGACGAACGAAAACGTATGAATACAAAAGACTGCATCACTTTTACTCGTCCATTAAGTAAACCTTTGTTGTTGCGGAAGAAAACTGATGATTTGCATATTTCTGAAATGTCTTAGTTTTTCGATTTCCTATTTAACGCAGGATTATTGAAAAATCTATATATATAAAAGAAAGTCGTGTTAGTTACTTCACTTATAACTCAAACCGATTTGGCTGAAAATTGATGGGGAGGTATCTTACAACCGGGAGAAGGACATAGGATACTTTTTATCACTTTCCACGAGAAAAATGTGGTATATGTAAACGCAACTGACATGGAATGACAAAACGAAATTGACAGCAAAACAAAAAATTTATCAGTCAAAACATCAGTCTAGCCTTTCATTTGTTAAAAATGGTATAACAAAACGCAATTGACATGGAATAACAAAACGCAATTGACAGCTACACCTAATGTTGTCTAGGTTAAGTATGGTGTTTTATTTATAGTCAGATTTACCTGAAACTTGGCTTTAATGCTTTTTCATATAAAATTAGTGACGTACATACCTATTTCAACATTTTACAAAATTCTACCTCTTTAGGAAGCTAAAAGGAGTTTGTAAAGATTGCATGTTTGTTTTTGGTTCGATTTACTTGAAATTGATTAAAAAATTCAATCTCTGTTGGGGGGGATGAGTGGTGAAGAGGAGTTGCAATGTTTAAATGGAACATATTATTTGTGATCAGATTTACTTGAAACTTTGTTTTAATGGTCTCTCATTTAATTTCTGAAAGATCTATCTCGACAATTTAAAAAAGGGAAAGGTGTTGCAATTTTTGTTTGGGACATACTTTATTTATGGTTGAATTTACTTGAAACTTGGTATATATGCTGTTTGATATTATTAATCAAATGAAAAGAGGTTGCAACGTTTCCATGGGCTACATTTTATTGTACTCAGATTTACTCGAAGGATGCTCATTGCTGAAATTAAGCAAATACGTGTTTTGGCAATTTTTAAAAATCAACCCTTAAGGATGAAATGTTGTTGCTACGTTTGTATTTGAAAGATGGCGACATCACACAAAATTAAAACGTTGTAAGGGTGAATTGGGAGCTAAAAGGTTTTATGGAGAAAGAATATTAATTTCTGGGAGCGAAGCCGCGGGGAAAAGCTAGTTGACTATAAAAAGTAAAAATTAATTATTCAGTATGCCCAAAAAATCTGAAGAACCTACAGATAGGTTCTGGATCTGGGATGAAGTTCCAAATTCAATTTTGACAAGGGCATGCATACTTTATACATTTATTAACAACTATAATAATAACAATAACTAATTCTCTTCCTTTGTTTGTTTCATGGCTTAATAATTTCGTACTTTTAAGAAACCACCATTCCACGTTTCAAACTCTAGCTGAAGATTCATCAGACTTTTGGTCAGATTTTATTAGTGGAGCAGATCATACACACAAAGGGTAATACGTCCTAGAGTTTGCAAAAAATTGAACAGCAGCTTTATATTTTTTATTAAAGGTACATTTTACTATCAGTCTATATGCTCTGTCGTAGATTCACCTATTTATCTATCAATCTGGGTTTTACGATGACCTTAATCTATCCTTTATAGACGCTTCCCCTGAGTTTTCGCAGTTTTATTGGTAAAATATCACAATTCGCCAGAGAGAAAGCAAAGGAGAACTAGGACACATACGGGAAGGACGATAGAACAGTTCTATTTAAATTTCGGAGCAAATGAAAATAACTTCATAAAGAAAATTACGAAATCTTCGTATCCTTCGTATCTTAAACACGAAACCGTACTATCACACAGACTGATTAAGAAGAAACAATTTAAAAATCTATTTTTCGTAACTATTCTGGCCCTTCTGTACCTTATCCTTCATTTAAGTAATCGCCCTAAACCTAAATTTCTAAGTATAATTTATTATTGTTGTTTCTGGCCATGAGAGCCCAAGCAACATGTGATAGCATAATTTTTTCTAACCCATGGATTGCACATATCACACATGTGACATCACTTTTCCTTATGGGATTGCCTCCGGTTAATTTTAGTTAACGTGCTGATTCCTATCTCGCGGTTCACCCGTTACGATCTCCATGGACATGGGATTAGGGCGACCAAGACAACGTACTAATTGTAATACCAAAGCTACCGCTACCAGTTTTCTCTAAGAGGTGAGCAAAACTCCCTGGAGCAGTCTGGTGTGAGCAAGACCTATTTAACCACTACTTGGCTTAGCAGGCAGTTGGTCCAACCTCAGACGGCCGAAAAGGTAGCAATATTTCGCACTTGGAGCTCCTGGGACTGCCGTAGTACCAATATCCGAATATTCAAGGGACAAATCCCCTTTCAGTTGAATTAGTTGCACTGCAGCATTGCTGAGACATCTCCGCTGGGTTATCTTTTTATAACGGGTCACTTTCACTAGCCTGTACCACATTTCTTTTACATAACCTCCTATAATGGGTTAGTTCTATTTCATAACCATTTTATATTATTTTTAGTTATTAAAACAATAAAATACTCAAGGAAATGCATGTAAACATGTTAATGCTATATTTGTATTGTGAAATTATTCATGCACCCACATGTACATTGATGAAAACCTACACCTACGTGCAAAGTTGTACCTTGTATAAACATTGAAGAATACTAGGTGCTAACTGTTAAATGTGGTGCCAAGTCAATTACCGGTTTTACGCTCAGTTAACATTTAAGTATAGTTAGTAGTTAATACGAGACACATGTATTTAATTAATCAGGTCGTTATGAATACTCAATTTAATTTTAACTGGCCACTTAACACCATTTCAGAAGTAATTTAAGCAAAACAACATTTTACCTTACGCGGAAATTGTGACAATTGAGGAAAATTTTAGAAACGAAGTAAATCAAATCCGTTCATGTGTTCAATTTGTGAAACACCAAGTTTGTAATCTTTCAAACTGTTTCACCATACCATGAAAGGTAATGAGAGATCAATCTTTTACAAGCCATTATTGGTACAGGTACCTGGTGGTACCATTGATGTGTTTGCCCATTTCACATTTCCGTTCATATTTTAGATAAATATTTATCAACATAAGTTGATGAGATTTCTATTTTGAACAGTAACCATGAGGAAGCCTTAAGAATATCTCTAAAATACGTACGTACTAAATATCCTAAACTTCGTTCAAAAATATTTATAAAACTACAGTGTAGCATAAATGTATTTTTAAAATGTTTCTACGTGGCGATCCAACAAGCCATTCCAAATTTTTTTTTTGTAGTGTCAAATTTCCAAATTTTTCGTTTTTCTACTTCACTTGACAAAAAAGCCTTTCAACTAATTTATTCTTTTCTCGTATAAATTTGATTTGAAGCAAATTAAAGGTATGCATCCGAAGTTGTTTTTGTCGCGTTTTTGTGTTTGGTATATGTTGGGCGCCTGCGATCAAGTGTTTGCTAAACGAGGTATTTCGGGAACGATATGCATTATTTGTCAGGCCATGCCTATGACGGAATTTATTTATAGACTTTCAATACTCCACCGCATATTTTTTGAAATGATTCCGTGGAGAAGGGGACTTGTCCACCGACATCACACACTATTACCAGAATAGATTTACCTGTAAACGGGCATGTGAATTGTTCAGTTTGGGGTCCTCTGAAGCTATTTTGACACTTACATCACTTACTCTCATTCATCCAGTTCTGTTACATTTTCACGACATCTAACACCACATCATGGTAGGTAGAAATTTTTACAATTTACTATTAAATCGTTCATTATTAACGTCTTTTAAGCAAAAACACTTTGTCAAATCATTTTTAGTTACTTATACAAATTTCTTTTTTGATAATTACTTACATACCTACTGTAAATTCCAATAGGAATATGAACAAAACAACATTACGGCTGTTATTGTTAAGATTTCTTCGTCGTTAATTTTGAATAGTCCTCCACAGTGGCAGTGTTTATGTTGCCGTTCTTTTTTGCTTTTCTTTTTTTAAAACGGACCATTTCAGGCGGACGACGATGCCCAGAGACAAGCAATATTACGCAAAGCGTTCCAAATGTTCGACCCGGGCAATAGTGGTACCATTGAAACCATCAAAATAACCACCATTTTGAACAGCATGGGTCAAGTATTTGACCACAAGGAATTGGGCGAAATGATAAAGGCTAACGACCCGGACAATTCGGGAAGAGTTGATTTCGAAGGATTTGCAATGATCGCTTCTCATTTTCTAGAAGAAGACGATGCTGAAAGTACACAACAGGAACTTAAAGAAGCCTTCAGGTATTTGTTTACTGTTTATTCATGTCATGGGCGATTCAGGCAGGATGAGCTCTTAATAGTTTATTGATGTATGTTAAATAATTCTGTATTTCTTAATGTTAGTCTAAAATTATTCTTTATCAAGGACAAAAAGTATTGCTAATGTCTTCAACATCTACTTCGAATTAAAAATATTTCAGAAAATACAATACAATTAATTTAATTTGTTGCAGGTTGTATGACAGAGAAGGGAATGGTTACATTACGACGGGAACGTTGAAGGAAATATTGAAAGCCCTTGATGATAAACTGACGAACGCAGAACTGGATGGAATTATTGCTGAAATTGACACAGACGGCTCTGGAACTGTCGATTTTGATGGTAGAGTATAAAATAACGACACAATGAAATAACAATCTATAAACAACACATTTATATCACTAATAAACTTTTTTGTTTTCCAGAATTCATGGAGATGATGACTGGTGACTAAACAGGGATTCGTCCTTCATCCTATCAAAAAGTACTTCAAAATATAACTATAAAATCAAGTTGTTATCAGAATACTTATTGTGTAATCAATTTATTGTTTTAAGTCGTGTGTTTTGACTTTCTTTGATTATTACACTGTTAAAAATACTTATTATTTGTATTTACAAATAAATCTTTTATGATACATTTAAAAGTTCAACATCTTTTCTTAATTGTCATTCTTCGAATTGTGTAAAATGTCTCTAGTCGTTGTAAAGGTCATTACTAGAATGTCTTTCTAATAAAGGGTCATTGTATTGTTTCCATGAATGCAGAAGTATCGAGATTACATTAAGTCCAACTACAACATCCATTAAAGTAAATAAAAAAAAAGGATAAATAAGGATTACGTTCAGTCGTTTAGATAATCCTATTAAATGTAGAGAAGTTTTATAAGAAAGGGATGTATAAATAAAATACACTATAGATAGTTTCAATTCAATACTGTATGCAATTTGTAAAAAAATATACAGAGCGTTTAGAATGGTCTATGCGAAATATCTGGATATCGGATATGGGTGGTAGAAAATATGAATACTTCTAGTTGCAATGTATAACCTAAATAAGTGTTTGTATATGGAGACAATTCTTCAGATATCGGATATAGATACGGTCAATGACGCCCGGATACCGGATGTAAGATATGGATGGTTCTAGGTGTAGTGCGTATCATGAATACTTATTCTTGGATACTTTTCTGGATATCGGATACAGATGTCAACAAACGTGAAGTGAACTGAAAATGAAACAGAAAACTCTTATGAAAAATTATGAATACTTGTATCGGGATACTTTTTCCGGATAACGGATACAGATGCCAACGAAAGTGAATTACATGGAGTGGAAATGAAACAGAAAAATTATAAAAAAATCATAAATACTTGTATGGGGATACTTTTTCCGGATAACGGATACAGATGTTAACAAAAGTGAATTCAAAATGAAACAGAGAACTCTTATGAAAAAAAATTATGAATACTTGATTCCCGATACTTTTTCCGGATAACGGATACAGATGCCAGCAAAAGTGAATTAGATGGATTGAAAATGAAACAGAAAACTCTTATAAAAAAATGTTTATTGCACAATCCTTTTCTTTTGTAGCAAGAATATAACAATCCCAATTATGGTAACACTAACAGTTTTGGCATATTGTCTGAGCACATTTTGTTACTTATGTACTTATGTATGTGGTAGGTATGTGTATATGAATGTAATTACTTATGTATATTAATGTATGTGTATATTACAAAAGGTTTCATTATAAAAATACAAAATGTCATGGTCCCACTGGAGAACTCATCACTAAATGGTCAGTCGATCGTCGAAAACTGCTATTATGGCCAGGAAGGTAGACCGGATTCAAGGTGCGATTACACAAGGGACTGTGAAATGTTGTCATGGACGTCGGAGACATCATGCCGTCCGACAGGGACCTATTTCGGAACCTTTTATGGCGATGTTTCCGATTAAAAGGGGGCACCTGGTGCTGCTTCATTTGGTGTCTTATACGTGGCGTCGAATTTAAAGAGTCTTCGTAACTGTAAAAAAACATCACATTTACGAACAAATGGGATAATCTGAGGATTCTTTAAAATTAAAAATTGCCGCATTTATTCTTCGTAAAATATCATAAGTAGTTATAACAGAATGCCCAGAAAATAGGGTTAGACAATGGCAGCAAGATAAAAGACTTGATTCTAATAGTTCTTGATCATCTAGGTTAGGTTAGGATAGGTTAGGTATTTGTAGTTATAACAGAATGTCATAGAAAATAAGGTTACACAATAGCAGCAAGATAAAAGACATGATTCTGGCAGTTTTTGAGTATTTAGGTTAGGTTAGGATATGTTAAGTTATGTAGTTATAACAGAATATTACAGAAAATAGGGTTAGACAACAGCAGCAAGATAAAAGACTTGATTCTGATAGTTTTTAAGTATTTAGGTTAGGTTAGGATATGTTAGGTTATGTAGCCATAACAGAATGTCACAAAAAATGAGGTCAGACAATGGCAGCAAGATAAAAGACTTGATTCTGATAGTTTTTGAGTTTTTAGGTTAATTGAATGCCGCTCGAGTTCATAATTCTAAAATACACTTTATAGTTTCGATAAATTATTGCAAAAGAAGTTAATGCCCTTTTCCTTCACTTACTTGCTACTACTATCTTCTGAACATCGACTAGTGGAATGACTGCAAGCGCAATGAACCCCCGCGTCCACAATTCCGGAATCATGGCAGCTGGAATGAAGGGAAGTGACCGAAGTCTCTAACCCCCCCGTACTTTTGGATCTGTCCCTGTAGTGTGGCTTATTTCTGCCCGTGTACCTCGTACATGCAGTTCCGACTTTACCAGGAAACGGAACTGGAAGAAAATGATCTGGACGATCTTCTCGACCAGTGTACTGTAGACCTTCTTCGAATGATGTCGGAAACAGGGAAGATTTAGACAAGCCACTCATCGCCATATTATAACTCGATGGAGGGGCATGGAAATAACTGTTAGCAATTTCCCTAAGAATTGAGAAGAAAAATATATCATTGACTGTGGTTAAAATAAATAATAATTCGTTTTACCTTTTGCTGGGCTTACGAGGACAGAGAAGACATAGGGCCGTAATAAAGGCACCTAAAAATATAAGGCATGCCAATATAACGACTATGATTTCGGATCTTGACAACAGGGTGCTCTGCTTGGCTCGTTCTTGCACGGAAGTACTGCTGGTTAGAGCCAAAATCGAATTGTTACCTAAATGTTCTTCTATATCATGTTGCCTTTCATGGATGACCCTTTAAAATTTAAATCAATTTATATTTGTAAAAATAGTGTAATCAGTAACTTTCTGTATGTTATTGCCTGAGCCTAATGTTTATGATTAAGGCACAAAAAATGGTACCAACCCTAAATGCCCTCATTTTGTAATTGCTGCATGATTATTGTTAATGATTATTATTATTTCCAATTGTTGGACGTCTGCATGCTATCTAAATCTTACGTAAACCGAAACGTACCTATTACCTTGACCTAATGATCGTAAAATTTTATGTACCTACCATAGGTAAATTATGACATTCGTGTAGGTACATTCCGTTGATACTAACTTACCAAAAGGCAGTAAAAGTATAATTGCATAGTACTTTGTAATTTAAAAGAAATTCAACGGAGTTTATATTTCACCTACCTTTTTAGTTTTTCCATGTCGACAACAACATTGAGCGAAGGGTCAACTGCGTATAGGTACATATCAGTGCTGAAAATAAATAAATTGATTTTCATTAGGATTCAAAAAGAGCTTTTTAAAAATACTGCAACAGAAATGCGCTCCTCTCTTTTCTCCAAAATTTCATGACAGGCTCTTTTACCAATGGCCCTGCTAAAATTTTTGTTTTACCTTTAATACCTCATTTATATTGCACCGTTTAGAAAAAGTAATGCGCTTAAGATATTCCAATTAATCATGAATTTATACTTCATTTACTTTCTGTAGCGATTTGCCCCTTCCATTGTCTTGGATGCGCGCTAGCAAAATCGTAGGTAGGGAGAGAAAAGCTCATTATACTCTCGACTTTTGTTCATTAAACATACTTTTCCATACAGTACCTGCCAAAAGTTTTGTTCAATCATGAATAGTAGTGCGAGTCGAAAACAAGCGTTGAAGCCTTTAATATGTCTTCAAATATAAATAATCATCTCGTTGATATTTTCAGTAGTAAATGGTACCAATAACAGCACATTTGAGCAATGCAATTGTAATGGATAAAATGGTCAATTTTTCCGTGCAGTACTGTACGGATTATAGGCTTCTCACCGGTTAAGAGTTTGGCCGAGAGTTGTCTCCTTTCTTTTCTGGCCTAGTGCTGTTCTTTTCTACTTTGCGCCGGTCAAACTGAAGGTCACTTCGCAACAGAAAGTAAACGAAGTATAACTAGGTAAGCTCTAAGAGAGATCAAGGTAGGGTACGATCGATGGCCCAACGATGAAGTACGTTGTCTCTGTGTCGTAGAGATGAGGGTTCGATCCATGGTAAAAAATTAAAAATTTATCATTCGCTTTTCAAATAAAAACAATACATAACCACCCCAACATACTTGATCAGCCATTTCTTCAATGAGGGGATAGGAATAACACATTAAAAACAAGAAATTATTAGAATTTTAATGAAGATTAATAAAATAATGGAATATCTATCTATTTTATGTCCCTGCGCATATTTTTTGTACTTTCTTTACGGGCATTCACTTTTCATGTATATATATAGCTATATATACTGAGATACATGCATTCGTGACAAAAATCGATATGTTTTTGTACGCGAATCCTTTGAAAGTTGTGACAAGCTCATTTGTCATATATACTTACACGCTGTTATCGACGTATTTCTTTTCAATATGCGGCTCCAATTTTCTCACCCTCACGTCGTACCCCGTAATATTGTACAATGCCCTAAAAAAAATGAAGAAAGCAATATTTTAACACGTACTAGAACAGCTCAGCTATATTATGTTATAGATAACGAAAAAGAAGAATTGAAATGAGACCCAATACTGATCTTTATTAAATATACATAGGTGTACTCATTAACGAAAATATCAAATACAGTCGACTCTCGTTAATTCAAACTTGCGATAATTCGAACCTTTCTATAATTCAAAGTTATCACGAGTTCCTTACAAAATCTTTATATTTCGAACTAAATCAATACATTTCTATGCACTTGGTAATTCGAACGAAAAAATCATTGCTACGTAACAAAACGACGCGCTAATTCGAATTTATCGGCGTCAAACACTCGACAATTCGAAGTTGCAGAGGGAAAGAGACAAAAAGATTGTAAGTACATACATTTTGAGGCAAGTTCAAACTTCTATCATCGCATCATCGAGTCTTTGTTTTTGTTATGATTAGTTTGACACACAGTTCCGCACGAATTGGTTTGTTTAGTTATGTTTCAATTATTGTTACTCTTACGTTGTTTACAGATTAAAAGTTCGAAAGATTAAATTTCGAACCATTTAATATTTCAAACACTCGATAACTCGTAATATTTTAAGAGTCCCTCGAGTTTCGAATTATCGAGAGTCGACTGTATTTTCTTGACTCATTTTTATTAAAAACATCACTTTCTTTTCTCTTTGTTAAATAGACTGTATTTAAAAACAACACAATTAGGGTGTGTTCCGAAATATAACCCGGTATACTGACCAGTGCTGATGACGTCGTGAATCGACGCCATACTGTTGATTCGTTCCGAAATATACTGGCCAGTGCGTTGACGTCTAATTGACGCCATATTGAGAATAGTGCTTGTGCTCGTTCACAACAATTTTGCTCCAAAAGTTATTAACGTTTATTATAATAAAATATTGTCCAAACTCTGAAGCGCACACGCCCGTATAATATACTGTTACGGCACACTTGTTTCACCAGTACAATATGGTGGCACACCAGTACAATATGGCGTCGATTGATGACGTCATCAGCACTGACCAGTATGCTGGGTTATATTTCGGAACACACCATTAATTTTATTAAATTATATTGTTCCGTAATTTTTCCAATAATCTAAAGAAACATTTTTAGCGTCCATTTTGAACGTAGTACATGAAGCAGCAGCTTCTTGAGTGGTTAACGTACCTACGACCATTTGATGATATTGTGAATAATCAATTTAGCATTCCTTACAAAGTGAGCAAAACACCCTGTGCATTACGAACTTGAAGTAAATGAGACAGATATACGCACCTGGTTATGCTTTCCATGTCCTTTTCTATTTCCATGGGTTTCTTGTTAAGAACCATAACCAGTTGCTGTTGTTCGTCTAAAATATACACCTGCAAAAGATCTTATTACATTTGGAACTACGTCAAACCCAATCGTAAATAAGTAACTAATGTGAGCACTAAATAAATTTATGATCAATTCAGTTATAAAAAGAAACATTAAGTCATGTTTGTCAATAGCAAATTATATCATCGGCGAGTTTCTTTTAGATTTGATTTGATTTTCCATAACGTAAAATTTGTAGAGTAAAGTACACAATGGTTCAGTTATCAAACAAGTGGCGTGAGTTTGAAAATGATTATTAAAATATGTTACTATGTAATCAAAATCATAAATATCTCCTGATCAGAAAATACCACAAATGGCATGGTGAACGCCATCTGTAGTAAGATGCTACATCTCCTGATCAATAGTGAAAATTGAAATGATTGTGGCGGCCCTCAAACTGAATCATGAGATACTCCATAAATGACTAATTAAATACTACAAACTATTCATGGATGAAACATGTTCTTAAGGAACCATACTTACGAAAACATTGGCAATAGAGGACTTCCCATCATCTGCCCCACGTCTATCCATTGCCTTAACATCGAATCCAAACACTTTTCCCGAATCCGATTCGAAACTTGCAAGTGTCTTTATTTGACCACTTACAGGATCAATAGCGAAACGTTTGAACTTTTCCTCTGGTTTACTCAAAATTTGATAACGGATTTCGCCATTTATTCCCAAGTCTTGGTCGGTAGCCTTATCAGAAACAAGATTATCTAACATTTGTGATTTAATTAAATATCTCATTTATAGGTAGATAGGTAAAATAAAAAAAAAGGGAAAGTTTTCCAATATAAATTTTTATTCACTTGTCAAATGCTTTCAGCCGGACGGTTATGATGATGATAATTTATGTAAAGTACCTAATGTCCTTTGTTTTGACTCACAGATTGAGTTTGATAAGTAAATATCTTCGTATCTTGTCAAACATATAAAATACTGCGGTTAAATAGGTACTTGATAACGATATACTTCCAGTAACTTGACTTCTTGATCCTCTTCAAAATTATTCTTTTCGCCATTGTAAATAATGTACATAATTCTTAAAATAGGATTCTTTTTTTTGTCTGAGAGTCTCAAAAAACTTTTTAAAAGGGTTATAAATATGCAGGGGTTGTACTGTTTATTTGCTTTGTCGCGAAGCATATCGACGACCACATGCGCTTCTTTGACAGAATTATAATTGACTGAACATACGCCCCAATACGCAACGAATCCTTTAATTTTATCTACCTACGTCTGAAAGTTTTGATTCAATTACAATTTTCATTCCTTGCTGCGTAATTTTAATTTTAATTAAGTTGTACACAAACCGAGAAACAGAAAAACAAAATTAAATATTTCTTCCCTTGCGAAATTAGTTTTAAAGGTGAATGAACTGCAACAAGGGTGAATGACTGTTTAAGTGAATGTAAATATTCTCCTTCCATTATATAATAATTACAAATTCTGTTACAATGATCAGCATCGATTCGATTATCGATTCCTGAACTAAATAATCTAGTGTAGCCCAACCTAATCTTATCAATTTATAAGAACTTACTTGTAGTTTTAAAACAGGATGCCCGTAGCTTGCTGTTGCAGGAATAGCAGCTATAATTGGCCCTCCAGTTGTTGCAAATGCTGGTGGATTATCATTAACGTCTGTTATTCTGATGACTATCTTAACTTCATTATCTTCTTTAAAATACAAAAGGAAATTAGTTTAAACTTTGATAAACTTAGTCAAAAATTTGAAACGTTTTATGAATATGTGCAGAAATACAATAAGTCGCCACCTAATCTGCAGACGTTTACAATTAAGTGTAAATTCAATCATTTTTAAGATCTCTTCCAATTGAGAATACTTCCTAACGGTGCAGAAAAGTGACTACAGAAGGAGACTTACGAGGGTGAGTTTTTAACTTCGCGGAATTGCTAGGTAGGGCATTAGTTAGAATACTTACTCGAGTCATTACGAATTAAGAAACTCATTATTAGTATAAATACCAAGTTGTTATCGTGTCGTAATTACTTCAACAGTCTTTGAACTATCGTCGACCAAATAAGTCAATCGGGAACAAATTATGAATAGAATGGATAAAATCGAGTACCACGCTGTTATAAAGTTCCTTGTCAAGCAAGGAATATCAGTTCAAACCATAAGGCAGGGATTCATTTGAAGAAGACCCACGGCCAGGTCGAGGTGACCACTCCGCATATCAATTAAAAAGTCGAAAAATTAATACCGGAAGATGCCCGACTTAAGAAGAAACAGCTCTCAGAAATGGTAAGAGTATCAGATATAATAATTTCTAAAATTCTTGGCATTACTAAAGTCAGCGCACGACGACATTCTTTTGGGAAGAGATAAAGGTATCTCCATAAAACTGCTCATCAATCCTGAAGCGATTAAAGGAAGCAGTCAAAGAAAAAGGAGAGGAAAATTGACCTAAGGTGTCCCTTCTGTTCACAAGAGCCGTGTTGTGTTGGCTGCCCTGCAGAAGATCGGCTTCGAAATTTTGACTCACCCACCGAACAGTCCTGACCTAGCTCCCAGCGATTATTACCTATTCCCAAACTTGAAAAAACGCCTTCGTGGGAAGAAATTTTCAAGAGACGAAGAAGTGAAGGATGCAGTTTCGGCTTATTTTTTAGTCAAAGACGAAACATATTTTTTCGAATGTATACGTATGTTAATCGAAAGATCGGAAAAATGTATAAGGGTAGCAGGTGAATATATTTATATACCCCCCCCCAATCCGCGAACTTAAAAACGCCCCCTCGTACTTTTTATTAATCTCATTAGCAACCAGCAGCCTTGAAAGTGTTATATGCCTACATGTACATACACAATTCTCATCACAGTGGAAAGAAACTTACTTAGATTCCCCAACTTATCATCAGTGATGGGGTACACCATAACGGTCATGTCCCTTCCCACCCTATATTCGTCAACCTTCACCCCAAGATTGTACAAGTCCCTTCTTTCCCTATCTGGGCTACGTATTATGTACAAAGTTCCATTCCTCGACTCCACTTTGTACATCTTCCTGATTTCTTCATCACCATTGTCCACTAAACTGAACCGTAACTTCTTTTGTCTATAATGATCCGTCACATTAATCGTTAGTACTTGTAGTGGCACAGGCACATTCTCTTCAATTTCTACTTCATAATATTTGTGAACAAACAGTGGCTCAACAATGGTCGTAACGTTTTCCGGTACATCGACCACATTTACCATCACCAGAGCTGTCGAACTTAAACTGGGAGATCCCAAATCCGACGCAATCACGGTAACATTATGTTGCTTCTGTTTTTCGTAATCCAGTTTGGACATAATGGTAATGATACCTTCCTTGGAATCAATGGAGAAGAAATTTTGTTTTCCTGACTCGTACGGGATTCTAAACAATATCAGACCGTTTCCGTTTCCACTAAAGTCCGAATCGTTCGCAAACACTTTAACAACAGGTGTACCGACAGGATTATCTTCAGCTGCGTACGCGTGATAAACTGGTAATAGTTTTTCGCTGCCCCTTATTTTATCTTTTACCTTTAACTCCAGATCGTGCCCGTAAAATGTCGGACTATTGTCGTTTATGTCTAATACGTTCACGTCTACGTTTACTTTGCTCGACAGTTTCGCCCCTTTCTCAGGATTATCCTCGGCAACGACGACAAAAGAATATTTATCTTGTACTTCCCGGTCAAGAACTCCTTGTACCGTCAATAATCCTGTAAAGCGATCGATGGTGAAAGGGAAGTAAACCGCCTCGTCTGTTTCTATTTTGTACGAGATGTTGGCGTTTTTTCCGAAGTCCGCATCGGACGCTTCAATCTGCCCAAGTACTTTTCCAGAATACAGTCCCTCTTCAATATCAAAATTGTACCAGGACTGCAGGAAAACAGGAGGGTGGTTATTGACATCGTTTATGAGAATCTGAACAGTGACATTATCCCTCAATTCACCGATATCAGTTGCTGCAATATTCAGACGGAATTCAGACTGAGCTGGCAGATTTCGAGCAACAGTCACCTCCCCAGTGGTAGGAATAATCGTGAAGTACTGCCTAACATCTAACGAAGTGTAAACATAATTATCACTAGGAATGTATGTTTCAGAAATGATTGAGTAAGTCACGTCAGAATTGAGACCAACATCCTTATCAGTGGCTAGCATTTTGAACATTATTGAACCAACTGGAATATCTTCCGGAACCAAAAGAACTGGGATAACCTTCTCATTATATTCCTTATTCGAGGTGTTGCTAAAATAGTAGCTCGTAACAGATACTCCTGTTTGCTCTTCTAAGGCTGTTAACTTTTGGAGAGTACTGTCAAACATTAACACTTTGATGCCTTGATTGGGAGTAACTGATAATTCTGTGAAGACTGGAGGATTGTCGTTTTCGTCTAAGATAGTAATTCGCAATTTGGCTTCGCTATATAGACCTCCTTTATCTTTTGCTAAAATTTGAAGTTCGTAAATTTCCTTTTCTTCCCGATCAAGAAAGTTCGTTCCACTGAAAGTCAATCTTCCAGAAAATTTCCCGATTTTAAATTTTTCGCTACCTTCTCCTAATATTGTGAGTGAGAATTGTCCATTTTCACCAATGTCTGAGTCAGTTACCCTTATTAGATAGCTCAAGTCTACTTCGGTACCAGGTGGGGAGTTTTCCTTTATTAGACCTTCATAATGAGCGTGTCCAAATTCTGGAGCGTTATCATTCTCATCGTCAACGATGACCGTTACCTGATATATTGCGGTACCACTGATAGCCCCTTTGTTGTACTCTGCCACCACTGTTAAATGATATGTGTCTCGTTCTTCCCTATCCAATGACCGTTTCGCGTACAATGAACCATCAGAAGAAACAATGATATTATCTGTTACGTCTTTTTGATTTGCGATAACAAACTGAAGTGACGACGATGTTATGTTCTGTTGAAAGATTTTTCCAATGAAAACACCAGGTCTGTTCTCTAGCACGTGAAATTCTATCGGGGAGCTTCCAGTGTGTCTGTAAATAGTAATAGCATAGATGAGTAGATCGTTAGAAAATCCAAAATATTTGATGAATAAACGTACTTGGTAAGAACTGTTCTTTCCAGTTCAGAATCAACCACGTGAATAGTAACGTTCGTTATGATAGATTCGTCTTCTTTGTAAGTTGCTACGCCTTCGAAATTGTACATTGTTCTCGGATAATTGGAGAGTTTCTCTATGACTGATATTGCCCCAGTATGCTCCTCGATTGCAAATGGGACTAGAAGTTACTGATTGAGTTAAAACATGCTAAACAAAAGGTTATCAGTACTATTCCTCACCTCCGTCTTCATAGCTATGTAACAGATCGAAAGACACGCCAGATTTGTCGTGAGAATCACTGACACGAATTTGCCCAACACTTGTTCCAATACCAACGTCACTTCCGACCCAAAATTCATAAGGAGCGCCTATGAAATCTGGAGAATCTTCCGGATGTGCTGTAACCAAACATATTAATAGCAAAGTATCGAACGATAAAATGAATTCGGACCTTACCGGCAAATTGAACATCAATAGTTACAACAGCTACTGAAGTTCTCTTTTCGCTAGGATTGTTAGGATTATCTGAAGCCTCAACTATCACCACATATTGTTTTTGGTTACTTAATTTTTGGGTTAGTATGATCCTTCCATTTCCATCAATCCTAAAAGGTATTTTCAAGTTTCCAGTCTGTTGAAGGGAATATGTAACAAGGCCGTTTCCTTCCAAGTCAGGATCGTTAGCGTGAACACGTCCTACAGACTCTCCAACATTTAAATCTCTGTCTACCACAAATTCATATATGTTACTAGGTATAAATGTTGGATTGTTGTCATTGGCATCGAGTAGAGAAACATCTACTATGACTGAAGCAACTCCGATTTTATTGGTTAACAAGTTTATCAACTTTTCTTTTGCCAAGACCCGTAATCGTACCGAAGAACGTTTTTCTCGATCTAGGAGTGTCTGGTTTGAGACCTGTTAATTGAGAGATAAACAGAAATTAATTATATATTAATTCCCCAAACTGTAAAGGCGACCATTGAGTAAGCAATTTTTATATTTTATTACTCACTGTCAACCACCCTGTCTTAGAGTTCAATGAAAAAGCTTTACTCCTGTCTTCCAGTTCATAACTAAATTCGGCATTATCCCCTTGATCCTGATCAGTTGCTGTTATTTGCATAACACTGAAGCCATTAGGTAAATTTTCGACTATGCTGATGTTATAATAATCTCGTTCAAACTCGGGTAGATTATCGTTAAGGTCGATAATCTCTATTTCAACCCTAGCAACGCCATACCGTAAAGGATTATCTATTTGCGACGCCTAAAAATAAACGTTCCTTTGCATGTTACTGGAGAACCGAAAACATTTTCCAATTTAATTAGTGGTCGATGCTAATTACCTGGATTTGAAGAACGAAGGTGTTTCCTGGAAGAGACTTTTCTGATTCCAAATCGATTTCCTTTTCCAGGAATAAGGACCCATTGACATGATCGAGGTAGAACAGATGACGCTCATTTCCAGCAAGGATGTCATACCGTATGGGGGCGTCGATCGACACATCTTGATCAAAGGCAAATATTGGTGGATTGAACTTTATCAATTGATGAACTTTTCTACCCTGAAACAGAAAGAAATCGGAATTCGTGAACTTGTCCATTTAATGGTAGGTCTGTTTAATGACTTACAGAAATTGGAAAAGATTCTGGAATTTTTGTTCTGTAAATGCCTTTTGTAAACTTTGGAGCTAAATCGTCACTATCCAATACTGTGACTTCAACTACAGCATTTGAACTTAATGGTGGGTTTCCCCTGTCCTGCAATTTACAAATAAACTCAGTAACTAATATTATTCAATAGGCCCCATTTAAGTCAATCCAATCATAAGTTTTAATGGGAAAGCATCAAAAATCTGACCTTTTAAATTCAAAGTCAATGGACTATTTCCTGTTCTTAAAAAATTACCATATGAATTCATTATCTTCCTAAATAAATTAAACACTTTCTGTTCTTATCAAGTGAATAAAGCCTTTTATTGTAAAATTTTACAATCTTCAATTGCTTCGTCAAAGTGAAACTATCCTCAAAGATATCGTCAGATACAGGCGTAAATAATTATTGACCCATTATGTATTAACGTGTATGTTATATTTTTGCCTTCATCTGCGGTTTGTTTATCTGCTATTTGTCCACAAATCATGCTAATTGTGGCGTGAGGATTAGTGTAATCCACTCGAGTATAATGTATCACTTTGGTTTCCTATAGAAAGTGATCTTAGAGAATGAACCTGATTTTCAAGAAAGAGAATAAGAAAATATAATATATATTTCAGTTGGAGCATAAGATTCGACATAAAAAAGTCGAGACTCATTAGTGTTTTAACAAGTAAGTGTAACTGAGACACTTCATACAATGTATAATTATATTTTCTCATTAGTACTTTCGTTTCCTAATTTAATTCAGTGAAATGAATAGTAATACAAACAAAACAATTTGTAATGAGGTTAATAATGCAGACTACATAAACATGTAAATTGCTTTAAAAGTATCAACAACTACCTGCGATGTAATTAATTACTGGCACGAAACAAGGTTTTGAGATTCTTTCTAATCTCGTTCGAAGATGAAGTACCGTCGTTGAGACAGATAAATTAATTGATATGGAGATGGTGCGTTCTCCTCAGGTGGATTCGACGATACGTAATGCAAATGAGTCTAATTAATCAATCTAAGTTAAATCAGTATCCAAAAGTTTTTTTTTTATTTGAAAATGCATGGTAGGCACGAGCACGACAACCTTTAAAATGTTAGTATGCATAAAATATTCTATATACAATGTGCGAAAATGTGTGCGATTGCCGTCCTGATATAGATAGCAAGATCCGTATTTTCGCATACTGTATAGTACTACTACGTACAGTGCACAATTTTTGGCAAAGCTACCGCGGGAGCATAGTTGAAACAGAAAATAGCCAATATGAGAACTGGAGTGAGATAGAAAGCGTAAAAGGAAAAGATTGCGAATAGATGCGTGTAGATATCAAGCCATCAATGGGGTGCAAACAAGAGTCCAAGAGCACTGTAGTCATTACTCAGCGTCTGTGCGGTTGTCGATGTGTTTTGACAAGTTTCATTTGTTGGTCTGTGTTCTGTCGGAGCTGCCTGCGACGCGCTGATGAGATCCAAAAAGATCGAAATCGCGATCCGCGTCTGGCAGTTTCGACAGAATACAGACCACTTCGAATTATTTTATTCTTTTGTTTTATTTGCTTTTTGGTTGATGTACTTGTATGACTTCTAATATTAATTTTTTACTTATAAACTTGAAATCTGATTTACCAGACCATCATTGTATTTTGGGATCCCATATCGTTTTAGTTTTTTAATTTTTAAAAGCGTCAGTCTTCGTCCGACTTTTTCTCAATATATCTTTGAATACCGTTAACGAATTAAGATATTCCTTTAATTCTTACCGTGGCTGTAACGATGAGCCTAAATTTTCTGTCGCCTGTATCATAGTCCAAAGGTTTCTTCAAAATTAAAAAGGGTACGTAGCTACTTCCAAGGGTGAATTTTCCCTTTTCGTTACCAGATGTAATAGCATACTGCACGTCCGAATTCGGAGTGTTAGGCTTGTCCCTGTCGGTCGCCCTGATTCCTCTAAAAATTGTTATACCTGTAACAACAAAATTCATCTATAAAGTTCTCTATTATCAAGGTAAAGTTTAATGTAAAAGTCGCAGTTTCCTATTCTTTAGAATTTAGTTCAAGGTAAACTTTCAGTAACTTCAACGGAAAAGTTTCTTAAGGTCCGATGTCATAAAGTAAAGTTGAACAAACTTCCTCAAAACTGCGTAAAATAAATTTTGATTCTTGACCCCATAGGTCGCATAATATTCACAGAAAAAAGCGTAATTTACTTTTGCTGTCATAAAAGCTTAGTGTGGCATTTACAAGACGTTAAATTTATTTATCTAAAGCTTAGGTCTACACGAACCAAGCTTTTATGCCAATAATTAAATCTGATCTTTACAATAACTAAGCCATTTAATAAAAAGCAAAATATGTTAGCAAATAATTTTAAAATTAATTTCGAAAAATCTCTGAGATGTAATACTGGGTAAAGTTCGTTTTACCAAGGTTTGTGTTTACGTCATCGATGAGCGATATTATCACAACTTAAATTCAATAGCGTTCGATTTTGCATTACAGTTAATCTGATCCGACCGGACTTGAACATTGACGAAACTTGAGTGGGTTGATCGGCTTGCGAGTTTCGATGATTTAGGGAGTCAGACCATAGGTTCAACCATAATGGAAGGGGGGGGTTCTTAAAGAGAAACCAGACTAAAGAGGGCAGCAGCTCTTTCAGTACTTAGGGTTGCCGAGATCACGTGGATCGGTATGGCATTCTGATGCACAATACTGCGATGTGGAAGGCAACGGGAAATCACCACATTATGATATTCCAAGAAAAACAAACCAAACTCAAATGATGGCGTCCTCCGGACGAAAAGTAGTCCCCCATTCGGATGTTCAGGCGGAGACTACCTCGGGGGATGTCATCAAAAAGTACAATAGGAATAGATGCAATATTTCAATCGGAAAAAATTTACTGTTCGCAAATAGTTAAGGATATGGGTTGTTCTAGTTTTAGGGAAATGCGAAGATTAGCTCAGGATAGGAAAGAGTGGAGGTGCGTGTCCAACCAGTCTTTTAGGACTGACGATCTTATGATGATGAGTTAATCAATATTGAAAAAAGTTATAAAAATGTATCTACTCTTGAAAACATAAATGGACAAAAATCAAAAATACAAACTATAAACTAAAATAACATGAAATTCTGCTATAGCAAAATATCAAAAAATTCAAAATATTTTAATCAATCAAGAGTATATTGAAAGTGAATCGTTGAAATTTTTAATAACTGATGTGTATTTTGGAAAAAGGATTTTTTTAATATCTGGCTTCATTTCAAAAAGTCACATTTTAGGTTATTATTATTGTAATTCTAGAAGAATCAGCTGTTGAGCGGCCGCCATTTTGGTTTTTAGAATCGATGTCGTCATTAATTTGTTTCAACTCTGGTGAAACGAACTATGGCTACGAAGTTCTTTGCAGTAAATTTATTGTTTCAGGGCAGTATATAACATCAAGCGAGACATGAGTTCAAAATCCAAAAACATCAAACAACTCCATCGTAATCATATCCACATGAATAAAAGTGCTGGGTTTTTGTAGTGAAAGCATCGGGTGAGACGTACATACGTAATCTCTAATTATATTTCAATCAGAAATAGTTAACAGGTTTGCTATTGCATTCATTTCCGTTACAAAATGATGGCAAATTCGATTGCGTATCCGTTTCAAGAAACAATGAAATTTTCTTGAATGCTTTACGCATTTTTTTTCCAAATTGTTAATAAGTACGCATTATTTTATAAAACGAATTTTATCACGAAATAAATTATCTGTCATTAATTTATTTTTCACAATTAATCAAAGTACATCCACTTTCTTATTTATCAATTATACGGTCGTTTACTGAGGAGACGGTAAACTATTGCGTCAGATGAAAATGTTTACTTTGATAATGTTAATTTAACACTTTCTACAGCAGGTATACGTACGCATATCTGCCTCCAGACCTGCTGAGGCATCTTTTGCGTGCAGCAAAAAAATTATTAATTGGAGCAAAAGTCTCTGCGTTAGCGTGAGAAAACATATCAGTTTTCTTACACGTTCACTTCCTATTTCTAATTAAAGATAAACGGGCAATTTGAAATAGTAAAAGTGAATCATCATAATTGGCTAATAAAAATAATGTTCTCTGATCATAGAGCGACTGTGAATCTCTGATGAGTGTTCAATAAATTTTAAGAGTAATCATTAACTTTTGCTCGAATAGCAATAATCAATAAGGTCGTCTTTTGACCTCTCTTAAAGTCTAATTAAATAGTCATGTCCGGATTAGGTCTTCTCCGGTTCACTGATTATTAAAAATAGTGAACTGAATCGACTCCTAAAAATTTGAATGGTGGCTCGTGGCTCTCGTGGCTCCAATCCAGTAAAATCCGGGATATTGTGAAAAGACGAACTAGTACGACGAAAAGTTCTTCCGTTTTCGGTTTTCTTGAACGCAAAAAACGAAATATTATCGACCCATCTGCGGAATGCGATATACGAGGGTGGATTGATAAGTTTCCGGCCTGACCAAGAAAAACAAGGTTTTTAAAAATTTTTTTTTTTTATTTCTCAACATAATCTCCTCCAAGGCTGATACATTTCTCATAGCGGTGTTCCAGTCTATTAATGCCATCTCTATAGACTGATTCGTCAAGCTCCTCAAAATAACCATTTACAGCTTCGATTACTTCTTCATTGTCCGCAAATCTCTTACCGCCAAGCCATTTTTTGAGATTAGGGAACAGAAAATAGTCACTCGGGGCTAGGTCTGGAGAGTAAGGAGGGTGCGGCATCAATTCAAACTTTAGATCGTTGATTTTAGCCGTCGCAACGATTGACGTGTGCGCTGGTGCGTTATCGTGATGAAACAAGATTTTTTTCTTCGCCAGATGAGGTCGTTTAATTTTCACCTCGTGGCTCAAACGTTGCAATAAGTCTGCGTAGTATTGACCAGTGATAGTATTACCCTTTGCAAGGTAATCAATGTATATAATACCTCTTGCATCCCAAAAAACAGTAGCCATAACCTTGTTCGCCGAAAAAATTGTTTTTGCCTTCTTTGGAGTTGGTTCCCCTGGTCCAATCCACTGTTTAGACTGTTCTTTGGTTTCAGGAGTGTAGTGGTGGACCCACGTTTCGTCAACGGTTACGAATCGACGCAAAAATTCGCTTGGATTACGCTTATACAATGACAAATTTGCGGTAGAAATGTTTTTTCGAATCAATTTTTGGTCGACTGTTAGCAAACGCGGCACCCATCTTGCACAGAGCTTTTCCATATGCAAATGTTGGTGCAAAATATGTTGCACACGTTCATATGACATCTTACAGGTCTCAGCTATCTCACGCACTTTCAATCTGCGGTCTCCCAGCACTATTTGATGAATTTTTTCGATCATATCTGGAGTTGTGACCTCAACGGGGCGTCCTGAGCGAGGCCCATCAGAGGTGCTCACACGACCCTTTTTAAACTCGGAAACCCACTGCTTAACGGTTGAATATGACGGGGAGGATGTCCCCAGTGTTGAGTCCATCTCTTTTTTAATTTCCTTCGGCGTTAACCCCTTCAAATAAAAGTATTTGATGACAGCACGATTTTCCTGCTTTTCCATTTTTACGAAAACCACAGAGGCGTCTTGTTCAGCGTGCTGTCAAACCTACACTAGCAAGGAGATCGGGCTGAAACTATAGCTACAAGCTATCCAAGGATGGTACTATAGAATGTCACCTCAAGGTAGGCCTAGTGGCGTCATCTCTTGGTTAGGCCGGAAACTTATCAATCCACCCTCGTAATTGTGTTTCTACCCGATTTAATACCGAGCAGTATGACCTAGAAATTTAGACCATTGCTCAGCATTCAGGAGGACGCCGGTTCGATTCCGGGTCCGTCTGCCTTGGTACAAATTTTCCTGTGATTTTCTTGGATCATTTAAGCAAATATTTGTGGCAGTAATATTCCACGGATAATCTTCCATTCCCTTCTGTCTTCATTTCATTCGTCTCACCTTTTTCACCCGAACCACGACCCACCCATTTCCACGATTCCTGAAAGGAGGCTGAAGAAGTCCTTCCGCCCTACCTTCCGGCGTAGTCCGGAGGGACCGCCCGCCCACCAGCATTAGTAGCTGGTAGGAATGAAACACCTAAAGGTGTAAAGTATTTTGCCTAAAATTTTGACCTTAACATTCAGGAGGACTCCGGCTTGATTCCGGGTCCGTCTGCCTTGGTCCAAGTTTTTCTGTGATTTCCTTATGTCACTTAGGCAATAGCTCGGGCAGTAATATTCCACAGATAATCTTTCATTCTCTTCTGTCTTCAATTCGTCAGTCTCACCCGAACCATTCCCACGATTCCTTAAAGAAGGCCTTCAGCCCTACCTTCTGGCATAGTCCGGAGGGACTGCCCGCCCACTAACATTACTATCTAGTGGGAATAAAACACCCAAAAGTATTTTTCCACAAATTAAAACCGTTCTTGTTCTATGTAACGTTATCGACTTCTCACTATTTGTATCGGACTTCAGTGAATATGAGTCGATTTCGATTCTGTTGATGCAGCCACATTACTGGGATTCACCAGGAATCGAGAACCGAGTCATGATCTAAATGTTTGAAATCATCCAGGGTTGACTGCCCAAAAGGATCCGAATTTCTCATTACTACTATTTAAATTAATTTTTCATTTGCTCTAGGTCACAAAATCATTCTGCTATCCAAATAGGAGATGAATATCGTCCTCGTCTGAATAGCTACCGCTAAAGTAAATAAGAGAAGAAAACTCCATATAACCTGCCTGCCCTATAATACATATATACTTGCGGGTCTTCTGTAACGAAACAGTGTAGAAAAACTTTGCTCGTGGACATTAAGTGGGTTCAGTACAAGTAAAAGGAATGACCTTAAGTTGTTATTAAAGTAAAAGGAACGTGCTGCTTCATTTCCTTCTAATACTCATTGAAATCCCGGTGAAAAAATATTTTGTGGTGTCTTCTTGGATTTTTTCATTTCCGCCCACTTCGGACTTTTTCTCCGCAAATTTATCAATTAAAAGACAATGTCTTAAGAAGCAAAGTATGAACACCATTTATAAGAAACAGTAAGGGTCATTGGACCCAATTATCACATTTCGCTTTAACTCCCACTCATCCATGAATTTATTTCCTTATTTTTCGGTGTCATGGAAAATAATTCCCAATGTCTTCAAAATAAGCTACTAAGAGGATAAACAATGAAAAAAAACCTATTCACGCTCGGCCCCCAAAAGTAAAATTCACCCACCCACGCACCCTGCAGCCTCCGATTCACTTGTTTCATCTTTTATATTAGGTCTTCTCTTCGTGTTAGATCTGTCCGACTTAATTCATTAATTAAAATTTGGAAACCAATGCATTCCAGTAAGTTGTTTATTGAGTGTAGTCGGTAGTCGCATCAAAATACGAGTTCATTGCCCTGACAACCCCAAAATATCTTCTTTAGAAGTGGGTAAATTCAACTCTAAACAAGAAGGAACAATGCTGAAATCGACGGCTTCCTTAATTGATATAAAACTTTTGCATAGGTACTTGCAACAACTGAATTGTACGAGGCCTAGGACAAGGAAACAAATGTAGGTACATGATAAAACAATTTTATTCTAACAATTAGATATGCATAGTACAATGATTCGTCCGTCGTATTATCTATATAAACATTCTTTTTGCAAAAACTCCTTTTTACTTATCTTAAGTAATCCTCAGGACAAAGGAATCTCCTTACATAGTCAGCCGTCATTCGTAAATGATTTCCAGCGTTAGATGGCACTGTGTGATCCATATAATTGAATGCTTACAGACGACTGATTAACAAAGGAAGTGGAAGGGATCAAAAATTCGGTAATTTTGATGACGTATTCTATAAATGGCCCCTAACTTCCTTGTAAAAATAAATTTTATTCGGGATAGCTTTTTAAATCCCTTCAAGAATGCTATTTTACGCGAAGTCATTAAGTGTTTATTTAAGCATTTCTAGCCTATACTGATGCCGCACCGGGCCGACTAATAAATGTAATTTCACGCATTAAAAAACCAGATTTGTATGAAATATTTTAATTAAAAATGTAGCCTCTGTAATGTTTACACCTAAATTTTAATTATTTTAAATTGGCTACAACAAAAAATACAATTATTGTATAAGTATTATTGTAATTTCCATAAACTAAAAATTATTCGTGCTACGTTCCGTAATAGCAAGTAAAATTTCCTGAATATCGAATATTATAAACAAATAATGACAATTATTATTTTGAATATCTCTTGTATACTAACATCAATGGCGTAACAATACCGTGTGGGGTTCCGCCCAATAATTACAGTGCAATATCACAAAAACATGAAAGAGCAAAATCTTTTAAGTATTATCCATACATAAATTGTAACAAAAACGCATATAATATAATTAAAATACCTACATTTTGGAGTACAATTGTTTCCAATAATTATGAGAAACGTTTCAAGCCTAGACTGGAGATCAAAACCAAATGATCTTTTACAGATTGGAATAATGGAATGGATAAGAATCCATAGTTTTTTTAAAGTTAGGTTCATCTAATATATAAAGTTTTTGCAACAGTTTTTGAAAAGTTTCTGATTATATCTATTAGCACACCTTAATACATTCAGGCTTTCACAGTTTCATATCAAGCATACTCGATGTGATATTGCTTTCCGGCCTTTTTATCAGTTCGAAGAGTTTCGTCCTTTCTTGCTGAAGGCTCAATTCAAGTATTAGAAGGTATCCACAGGATGTCTCTTTATCAAGATACAAGATAAGTATTTTGTATTTTGCATTTATATTTTTAATGCAAGTATATTCGAAAAACGTTAAAGGTGAATGTTTAGAGCACGGCGCTGTAAGGGTGCGAAACATGGACAGTGGGCGCGGCGGAAAAGAAAAGGTTAGAAGCGTTCGAAATGTTATGTTACAGGCGAATGTTGAGGATACCGTGATTAGAGAAGGTTAGAAACGAAGAGGTATTAGAAAGAATAGGAGAACAGAGGACTCTATGGAAGCCAATAAAAAATAGGCGAGATAGGTTACTAGGACACCTTCTCGGGCGTGAAGGTCTAGTCAGAGACATATTAGAGGCAGAACTAGATGAGATTACTGTTCGCAAATAGTTAAGGATATGGGTTGTTCTGGTTTTGGGGAAATGCGAAGATTAGCTCAGGGTAGGAAGAGTGGAGGTGCATGTCCAACCATTCTTAGAACTGACGAACTTATGATGATGATGCAAGTATTTCAAATAAATCACATCTCTAAACATGTCACAAAGATGCATGGTCGAAACAAACGCCAAGACGTTGATTTCGAATTCATTCATACGTTTGGGTACTAATATTTTTCGTTACGTAAAACGTGGGACAATCACATGGAATAAAAAAAACACTTTCATTCTGTCAGTTCCAGTTCTTTGAATACATTACCTACGTTCAAAAATCGCATGTGTGTTCGGTTGTTCAACTAACAATGCGTCGACGACAAGTTTCGTTTAATTATTTGACGTTTGACGTACGGTAATAATAAGCGCGAAATAAAAGTGAAGGTTTGGCTATCAATCTCCATTTGGTCAGGCAATCGTACAAACAAACGCCAAGATCCCACCTTAAACGTGTCCTTTTCTGGTTGATGAACAAAAGAAGTGAAATTTTTTACTCGCATGCATACATGCACACAACTAACAACGCAATTAGAGAGTACCTGCCGGGTTGCACCTTTCTGTGTATTCTCATATCCAAAGGAATTGAATTTTCAATTAATAATCAACCAAGTTCACTCTCAAAACATGCTGCATCTTCATGCGAAAAAAATATGTTATTGTCTCTGTTCCGCCATAAATTCGCTTTCAATATCCAGGAAGCGAAAACTTTCACCATTATTACAATGCAACTGTTTTCAATTACGTTATTATTTGGATAAGTACATACTCAGTAACGTTATTGGTAGATTGCGTTTAGAACAATTACTCAACGACATTTTATAATTTATTAAATGACGTAAACGCAATCTTGCTATAATTTTAAAGTACATTTTTTTTTACAATTAGACCTTAGCTACCCATCTGCCTTAATGTTAAGATAACAACAACGATTTTAACAAAGAAAGTGAATAGCAAGGACGTAAGACATCTTCCATTTAGTTGTTCACGGAATTTATGTGAAATATTTACCGAAAGACTTTATTTGTGAGTAATAAATAATCTTTATCCCATTGTGCTATTAGAAGCAAACAAAAATGCAGGTGAATTGTTATATTAAGGAAGATAAGGATTTAAGACCATCTCCACATTTTAAAAAAGAGGGTGAGAATTTTATTGAGTGGACATGATTTATTACTGTTGACTTAACTATTAGTAGTAAATACAATAACAAACCAATGCTTTAATTTATTCATTGACTACATTTATATGCCATGTATTATTGGGTAAATAAAATGGAAAGTATGATATGCAATATCTAAAAATCCAAAGTTCACCCTGTTTCCCTACAACTAACAACAACTTAAAATGACAAACAACAAGGCCTCATTCAATGTTTTCATATTAGGTACATCTAACTGAGTTAAATTTTTTCGCTATTTTTTGGATTACTTTGTAGAGACAATCAATACATAATTCCTTTTTATTATTTACTAGCGACCCGCCCCAGCTTCGCAAGGGTGCAATGCTTATACTAAATACATTTTTTTTGTTTAGATTATTCTCGAGGAGGGGAAATCTTCAAAAGTCACCCCCTGAATATACTGCATATACTACAGAATGTCTTTATATACAACAATCACAGCTTTTTTGTCATTAGACAATACAAACCGGCCTCAAGGCCGATACCGCCGCAACCGCTATGTCCCTGCATTTTAAATCTGTAATATCTTCGAAAATATTAATTTAAATTACATGGTAAAAGGCCATATTGATCTATATTAAATGCACAATGTATTTGAAGTACTTAATTGGATAAGAATTAATGCTGTATTGCTTAAAATCGCATGGTAAATAAGCCACTATAAAAAGTAAAGGATAAGAAATAGTGTTTGTGGGTTAAACCTAAGAGATAGACATATACCATCCCGGACTTTTTTGTAGACCTTCTTAAGGTGTACAATACTGTAGTATATTATTTTGAACTATCTCGTAGGGTTCATCCAGCGTTTGCAATGTAAGCGCAAAAAATGTGTTTATTTACATCACATTAGAAACCTCCAAAATTATCAGTGTTTTCCTACTATATTATGAATGTATTATATATACAAAACTTCCTCTTGAATCACTCTATCTATTAATGAAAACCGTATCAAAATCCGTTGCGTAGGTTTAGAAATTTAAGCATATATAGGGACAGACAGCCAGAAAGCGACTTTGTTTTATACTGTGTAGTGATTTTCCCTGATGATATTTAACTCTTTATTTATTTTTGTTTAAGTCACTTCTTTGCTCGCGAACGATTGATTTAGAAATTCAAAAACGGTTGTTAATGGTGTATGTTTGGAACGCGGCGCTTTACGGGTGCGAAACACGGACAGTGGGCGCGGCGGGAAAGAAAAGGTTAGAAGCGTTCGAAATGTGGTGTTACAGGTGAATGATGAGGATACCGTGGATGGAGAAGGTTATAAATGAAGAGGTATTAGAAAGAATAGGAGAACAGAGGACTTTATGGAAGTTAATAAAAAATAGGCCAGATAGGTTAGTAGGACACCTTCTCAGACATAAAGGTCTAGTCAGAGAAATATTAGAGGCAGAAACAGGAGTTAGGAGGGGTAGAGGTAGACCTAGGTTAGATTACTGTTCACAAATAGTTAAGAATGTAGGTTGTTCTAGTTTTAGGGAAATGCGAAGATTAGCTCAAGATAGGAATGAGTGGAGATGCGCGTCCAACAAGTCTTAGGACTGGCGACCTTATGATGATGACAGCATTTGTAAGTTAAACCAATTTTTTATTGATTTGAAAAGTAAATTACATCAATGTTTCATACATACACATAATATTAACTAATACCTATTGAACTACAAGTTTAAATTCTCGTTTCATAATTTTAAAAGAAGTTAATATAATCTGTGATGTAACTACTTTCTGCTTTGACCTATGTAACAGTCTCTCCAGTAAATCGCAAAGATGCTGGACCTACATTTTTACTTCAATTCTAAAATAATGTTAATGACTCTCCACATGATTATTTATAAAGTAGGTAACTGATAAACTCTTCATTCCCAGTTATTTATTCAAACGATTGAACATGTAGTACATTGGGTACCCGTTACCACCTTTTCCCAAGTGAACTTGACAGATGGTGCCTTGACGTCTTTTTCTGTGATTTAATATGTAATAAAAACCTATTAATGTCACTGATAAAAGGTTTTTATGCAATCGCCGGCACCAATAGTAACAATAATTTATAGTCAATTTGAAACGGTTATAGTAACGGAAAGTATTCATTAATGTAATCTAAATGATAAAATGCATTCTTTAATGCAAATATCCAGGAAAATAGAACATAAACTTATAAATAGTCAATTGAATTTATGTTTTATTGATTCCGGTCTTTAGAGGTCCTTCCATTTCCGACTATGTAGACTGACATCCAGCATCAGAGATGAAAAGACCCGTGAAGGAGCTCGATACTCCTGCTAATGTACTATTTAGACAGGAATGATAGATAATAGTAGCACAATGAATCTACTGATGAACGTTTAATTCATTCCTAATTTTTAGAATTTAATCCTGCTAATGTAAATGGAAAGGACTCTCCCCTAACACAAGAAATTAAAATATTAATGTCCCAAAATCAGAAAAAATAAGCAAAGGTATTTACAATATCATGAAAATCAAAATAACTTTTTCCTGAACTCATATTTGTTTTGTTGTTAATTTTATGAGAGGAATGTTAGAACCTATTGAAAACCAAACACTTCATAGAGGTCAATTATACATACATACTGTAAGGTTAGAGATATGCCCCTTCCCTTGATTAGAATGCGCCGTAGCATAATTCTAAATTCAATCATATTTATCTGCGGAGCTCATTTCTCCACCGATCATCGAGCAAGAACTAGACAAAAGTGTACAGTATCATTGGCAAAATTATTTAAACTGCCTCGTTAAAATTTATATGCTTTATTTAAAAGCATATTTAGCCAAAAATAATAACAAGTGAATTAACTTAATATTCTACACACCTATAAAACTTTTGCTTTGTTTTCTATTGTTAATTTATATACATTTTTGTTTTAAGAAATTGCTAAACATTGTCGTCTAGTACTGTACAGTTCTAGCCGTTCTCCTAAGACCGCCCAGCGAGAGCTCTGCTCGTTCAAGCTTGTTCCGACTATTTCTGTCTTGCTCACGCCTAGTGTGTATTCTTTCTATCTTCGCGCAGATTTCTTCAATGTCACAATTCTAACAAATTGAAATAGACTGCACCTACCTGGTGTCAGAAGATTTAAATAACTCGATGTTTGGAGGAATCTACAGTATCTAAATAGTAATTAATTAATTAGAACCTATTTTTATTGTAAAAAAAATGTTGATAATAATTATTCAGTTACGCATTATTATATGCCGACATTAAATCAGGAAGCTTAAAAAGGACTTACTACATGTGCCTTACAACTCCGTACATCAGCAGCTACTCCTCTACATTTTTGGAATATTTTATATTCGTCATGTAGGAATATAAGAACAAAGGCTTTCACGGCCGGAATCCATAGTAGAATGAAGGTTCGGGCTATAGGGCCGTGGTCTAAGTGAACTGTTCCGTCCAGACGTTTCGTCAGCTACTGCAGCTGACATCTTCAGTGGTAGTGCTGCTTTAACAACGTGAACGTAGATTATATCTCGAAGTTTCGACAGCGACTGCCCCCAGCACGCAGCACTACCACTGAAGATGTCAGCCGCAGTAGCTGACGAAACGTCTGGACTGAACAGTTCACTTAGACCACGGCCCTATAGCCTGAATCTTCATTCTACGTCATGTAAGAGTATATTAGATACAAACATGTATAATATTTACTTACCAACTGGAGTCAGTTCGTCAATAGCAACCGAATATGGATCTCCAGAAAATATAGGTGAATGATCATTGATGTCTTCCACATAGACGGTAACGGACAAAGATGAAGCAATCTAGGAAATAAAATAGCATGCTTCATCATCATCATCATCATAGGGTAATTAGTTCGAAGACTATTCTAAAACCTGTCTCCCCGTTTTCTTACAATGTCATTTGTTCTCCTACTCTTTCTAAAACCTCTTTATTTTTAACGTTATGTATCACAAATTGTTTTCATAAATTATCAAATATAAGCACCTCAAACCTCTGGCTTACTTCCATATAGGTGCATTTAGAGTTCAGTAATAACACCTTTTCTAGATATTCAACATTCTAATACCTTATGGCAAAACAAATTGAAGCGAGCACGAGTGTATTTTGTAATTGTGTGTCGTACCTGCGTGCTGGGAAAGCAGTTAAACAGTTCAAAGAAAAAAGAAACTTTCCGGACGTTTCGAGAAGGTTCCCGAAAGTAAACAAAAGAGTATTTAAACGAAGAGACGATCGCCGAGAGAAGTAGAAATAAATTGACCGTTGCAGAAGTGAATCCAGAAATAAACTGACAGTGATAGAAATGAAATAAATAGCGCAGTGAACATTGATATATTAACAGTAGTATAAATAAATAGAATAATTCATAACCTAAGTTTAGTAATAATTTAATAGTGTTTTTAAGTTCTTTAATAATTTTTGTAAATAAATAGTTTTTGTGGTTATCAGTATTAGAAGTTAATTTTGTTAAACCCACTAACATTACAACTGGTGTCAGGTGTGGGGTGTAGTAAAAGACATTACAATGACAAAGAAGTTGTACGAATTAAAAGTAGCTGAGTTAAGAAGGGATTAATTACAAAGATAGAAAAGTGATACTTAGTTTGTATAAAGAGCAACAGGCAGTTGTAGAGCTGAGGATGCAACGTAGAGAAGCAAATATTAGGAAGGGAGTCAGGCAGGGATGCACACTGTCACCGCTACTTTTTAATCTATACATCGACGACGCCATCAACATCATTAAAGACAGTACAACTGTAGGGATAGATGTGCACGGGCAAAAGATTAGTATGCTTAGATTTGCAGATGATATAGCAGTATTAGCATCTAGCAAGGAGGACCTAGAGATAGCTTTAAATAAAATGGAAGCGGTACTG